>NW_011501591.1:924-1213 GCF_000495115.2 Populus euphratica
ATACTTATAAATATTGTCAGGTATTTATGATTATAACTTATGTTAACAACAAATCAAGTTTTTTTCATAGCACAAGTGTAGGTTATACCATACAAGTAGGCTATTAAAGTGCCTAATATTTATTGTACCAAGTGTTATACCTTATAAATCTAGATTAACCAATTAACAAGCAAAGTATTAAAAGTGAATAAGATAACAAATAAAAAACATGTTAGTATCAAACATGAAAGTCCATATAAAGTTTACACTATACTTATTCTTACACCATTGGTGTAACCTTTTCACCTTG
>NW_011501591.1:2468-2980 GCF_000495115.2 Populus euphratica
ATAAATAAGATATTAATGAAAGCAAAACTTAAGCATTACAAAAACACAAAGAGAGAAAACAAAAGCATGATCTTGATCTGGATATCAAGATGCTTAAATGCATGAAAAATGCCTCCTTTTATAGGCCAAAATTGGGAACTATTGATTTGATGACTAATTGATGAGTGATGGCTAACTCTTGACTTGGTGACCATTCTTATCTTCTTTTGTCTGAATAAAACGATAACATCAAAATTTGAATCAACCTTAGTATGAAAGTTCTAGGAAGTTGTCTCAACTTTCTAGAAAAAAAATTGAGGTCATTTCGACTTCTATAACTCAAGATATAGGCTGAACACTGAATAATATTTGGGCTGTAGGACAAATTCAGACTTCTTCGTTGTTGTTACAATTTAAACTTGAAAATGACCTTATTAAAACCAGACCTCCATATGAAAGTTATAGGCCTATGCCTTACCTTTCCATCCATATAAAGTAAACCTAAATTCGAGATCTATAACTCTAGATATGAC
>NW_011501591.1:2995-10653 GCF_000495115.2 Populus euphratica
TTTTCAATTTGGATTGGCCTTGCATCTCTTTTCTAAGTTTGGCCATCTCTTTTTTCTTTCAATTTCAGTACTTAAAATCATCAATCAATCCTTTCATTTATGTGATATGCTTACATTTGAGATGAACATTTACCATAAATTAAAGGTATCTTATATTATTAGATATGTTATTATAAAACATGCTTTACTTAAAGAGTTATTGATATTCCAAGTGCAAAATGATGATATAAAACCATGATAAAAATGCACTTTTAAGTACTAATCACACCCCTCACCACCATCAATCCCCTCACATCATATGGAACTTGTCGACATCAAAATAAATTATTTTGGTGGTCGAAAATGGCGTAAATGATAATTTTATCTCTTATCGTTGGAATATGGCAAACCCTTATCTCTAATTAGAGACTAAAAAATAATATAAATAAACTTTAATATCAAAAGTGAAAATTTAAAATTTAACCGAATCTAAATTGTATATATTGTATTATTTTTAAAAACCTAAAACTAGGAATAGAAAATAAAAGAAAGGCAAATAAATCCTTAGCTTTATTTTTTGTATATAAAAGTTTGATTTTCCTTGTTTTATTGTCATAACCCAATTATGGGTTATTCCCTAAAAATTAATTTTTTTCAAAAAATAAAAATCAAAAAATAAAATAAAGGCTGACAATTTGGAGAAAGCAGATAAAGAAGGGTTACAAAAATAGGAAAAATCAAGTTGCAATTTTTTTTGAGAAAATTCAAGGCCTAATTGTACCCCATTATGCTAAAAATAAAGAAAAATTCAAATTCAAGGTTAAATTGAATGATTATTGAACTAATTTGTATAAAAATTGAGTCTAGTGACAATTACATTTTTAGTAAGCCAATTTGATTTAATCATGGGCCAAATTAAATTTTAATTATGTTTAAAAATTAATTCGAGTCCAATTAAGGGATTTAATTAAGTACAAGGACTTAATTATACTTTAAATGGGTCAAATTAATTTTATTTTGGGCTTAATTGGTGAGAAATTAAGTTTGGGAGCCTAATTTTGGCTTAATTGAGAAGATTGAAATTTTAAGAGACCAAAATTAATTTTTACTAAGTTAATTGATTGAAATTAGGGGCTAAATTGCATTAAATAAAAAGATTTTTGGGTCAATTAGGTTTCAATTGAAAGCAATTGAAAAAGGAAGGACTAAAATGAACTTTCACAAAAAAACAAATCGGCATCGTTCATTATTTTCATTTTTTCTCTGAAAAAGCTGATCTAGTTACCCATTTTACAACAACATTTAATGTACCTAACAACCATCAAATTTGACAAATCTTTTATGAAAATGATCCTTTGCACTTTTTCTACAACACCATATGATCAATTTAGGCTAAATGATAATAAATCATCTCTAGTAACAGCATAAAGAGGCTAACTCAGTTAGTTTTTGTCAGCAGATTTTACAACTCATGAAACCTACTTTAAGCCAATAGTTGGGATCCTTCCTAACTGAATCAAGGGCTAAAATTTTTTCCTAGTATAGGCAAGATTTCCCTCTTCCACTGCTTATAAATATAGATGGATTTCATGGCCCGAGGGAGGTGAAATTCCGGTCCAAAGTCAGCCAAAAAACTAGTTTTTCTGCTGGTTTCTGCAATTTTTTTTCTTTCTTTCTCTCTCCACTGTGGCCTTCAACCACCACCACCCTCATCACTAGTTTTCTCACCATCAACTCCACCATATGAAGCTAACATAATCACCCATCGATCACCAAGAGCCACCGTTGGTTTCTTTCTCCTCTCTGCAACCCCTCCCGCGTGGGGTTTCTTTTTCTTTTGCTCTCTCTACTACCGACCATCATCTATCACATCCCCTTACCGTTTCTACCACTAACTGACCACGAAGCAACTACTGTGACCTTCTCTCTCTTCTCCTTCCAGCCTTTCTCTCTCCTTTGAAACTTTTTTTTCTTCTTCCCACAGCCAACTCCAGCTACCATCACCTTAGCCGACGCCCCCTAAGCTATCGGCTAAACCACCTCATCATAGCTGCCATGACCCCTTCAGCCAAGTAAGCCTCCTTTCCTTTCCTTCTTCTTCTTCTCCTCCCTTCTGCCTCTTCCTTATTGTTCACTACATGAACAGTAGGTGTGAAATATAGTTCATGACCTACTGTTCATGCAGGACGTGAATTATACGTGCATGTGTGTGTGCGTGTATTATAATAAAAACATAAATAAAAAAAATTCCTAAATCATTTTTAAAAAAATATGATTTTCTTGTATATTTTTCTATCGATTTTGCATAATATCGGTTTGTATATTTACACTGTAAAATATAAATCCGGTATTAAAATACTCAGTTTCCTCTGATATTATAAAAACATTCAAAAAATTCTCAAAACAAATTTAAAATCAATTTCCATTTTTTTTTAAAAAAGAAAAAAATATTTTGTTGCATACGACCAAATCCTGAAATTTTTCCAAGCATATTTTTCATACAAAAAAATAAAAAATTGCATCTTTTTCATGTAAAAAAAATCCAAAAAAGAATATCGTAACCATTTTATGATTATCCATTAGGATTTGCCCAACGTATCAAAAATCCTTGTCCAATCCTTTATTTTTTTAGAATCCAGATGTAAACTTTAATATTTATGGAGTGTAAAATTATATGATAAAGTACACCCTCAAGTACTAAAGATACAAGATGTAAATAAATGCGATGCTAAAATTTAGACGTTAGAACCCTTAGGATTTAAGCCAATAAAGTAGAGACTATCTTATGAAGATAAATCTGCCTTGAGCCTTAGAAAAAACCAACAGATACCCGACTCAGAAAAAAAACAATCAAACAACAATGTAGTTTCCCTTAGGTAGGGTGTATTAAGGGTGATGCGTCTTTTCCTTGCACAACCAGTCCTTTATTCTGACTTTTGTAGACCATAGGTTCCTAATAACCATAATACTAGGTGACAACTCCTAAACATTAATCATAATTTTATGATTAAATCCAAAACCCTTTTCCAACACATAACACCTCACACCGAAGGCACGACAAAAAGCTTTCATCGTCGCCAAACGACGTCGTGCCGACTCGCACCTCGCAACATTTATAAAATAGAAAATTAAAGTAATACAAAAGCATAAGCAAAATTCCACTCATAAAATCCTCTAACAAGTTGTATTCATTCATTTTTCGTCAATATATCTAAACAAACAAAACTTCATTTTCCTTCAAAGTTCTTAAACCAAACAAAATAAATTTGATTTTCCTTATTTTAGCTTATCCTCCATCCCTTATTTTTCTTATTTTCCATATAGATTATTATTAATTAATTAATTTTGAATGTAAATGATCCATTTAAAATATTTTAACAAGAAACTTATTCTTTATATAGAAAAGCAAACACAATCATGACCTTATTGCTAAAAAAAATATATATTTAAGGTTTGTTGTAACCTATTTTTGGGTATCCCTACAAATAAAATAAATAAAAACATTATATATATATATATATATATATATATATTTCAAGTTAGGTTCAGATGGGTTTCAATTTCACACCCCCCCCGTTTGGAGAACTCACCCGGTGTCCCCCGCTTCCCATATTCAACAGGAGGCCACTCCCCTGCTCCCCACGCATAACAGCAGGGATTGGCCCATTCAATATCGCTCTCAACACCAGTAGAAAGGGGAGTTTTTGAATGAAAAAAAGAGGGGGGGGGGAATGAAAGAAAGGGGAAGTTAAAGGAGGAAAACAGAGGGGAAGAGAAGAACGGTAACCTCTCTCTCTGCCTTTTCGCTCCACCGTTTGAAACCACACTACCACTGCCTACCTTCCTCTTAGAACCACCACTTAGAAGAAGAAACAAAGAAGCAAGGTGATAGAAATAGTGAAACAAAGCAAATAGAAGCAAACCAGGAAGAAAAAAATAGAGACTGGGTCTCTACACGAAGAAGAAGAAGAAACATGTCTTACCCCCTAGAACCACCGTCATTCTGCCACCATCAGTGCTGCCAACAACAACAAAACCACCGTGAGAGGGAACACCATTAGTAATAGAAGGAGAAAACAGAAGCAGAGGCGGACTGAGCAGAAGAAAAAACCTAGAGAAGAAAAGGAAGAAAGGTCGACCACCATCTCAGCCATCCTCCGGTCAGTAACCGCCAGTAGCACCACCTTTAGAGCTATCACAAGTCAGCCTTCTACCCCTTATCTAATTTTACTGTTCATCTTCTTGCATACAGAACGTGCACTATGCACGTTCTGCAAGCAAGAAGATAATTACTCGGTTAGTGTGCATGTGCACAGTAACCGACTAATTAATTAACTAGTTACTATACACCTATACAGTAACCCCGTTACTGTGCGAGTGTACAGTACCAGTCCATGTTCGTTTCGAGCTGGAACATCAGCCCAGCCCATGTGGCTGGGCTGAATCCAACCCTGTAGAAACCAGGCCCATTTTATTTTGGGCCGATTTTCGGCCCAATCTCCTTTTGGGCCAGGTCTGGTCCATTCAAAAATTTCAAAAAAAAAAACCTTACAAAAATATGTGATTTTTCACAATTTTGTTACTGCATTTTGATCAATATCATCTTGTATTTTTATACTGTAAAGATACAAATCCGATATTAAAATACCCGATTTTCGTTAAGTCATAAAAAAATATAAAGATAAAAATGTTTTGTTTTCATGCATACGACCTAGTCTCTCTAATATATATAAAATTGACACATCATATTTTCATACAACAAAGAAAATTTCAAAATAATATATGTATTAGCATGCATTTTGGCTTTGATAACCAGTTTATTCAAGCCGTGAGAACTAGACGAATATTTTAAAAATTCCAAAAAATTTATTTTGTTTTCTTTTAATATCTAGGGTTACGATCTTATACATAAGACGTATTCTGGATATTAAATTCTTTTGTTAATGTCAGAATTACCCTATAAGACAAGGATCTCTTTACCGAGAAGGACTTTTCTTGAACCATACCAACAATTAGGAAACACAATGAGACCTTGGATTTTATCATACAAATAAAAAATGTAGCTTACCTTAGGTAGGGTGTATTTGGGGTGCTAATACCTTTTCTTTACACAACCAGTTCCTGTACCCAATCTTTGAGACCAGTTAAGGTTCCTAGTGACCAAAATACTAGGTGGCGACTCCCATTCCATTTTCCACCGACAAAAGACAACATTTTATTGTCTCCCCATATTTTCCAGATAGATATTATACATTTCCTGAATAAAAGTGGAAAACACGCCGCGACGCCATACACGTGCGACAGAATGACGACTCCACTAGGGACCTTGTGGACTAAGCTTTGTTTTTGTCTAATTTGTTTTTGTTTTTGTGTGTTTATTATTAATATGCATGCTCTTTTGTTATCTACTTATATGCTTTAAATTTTTTACACATATTGTTCATGCATTGTATAGAACTGTCTCATGCATCACAGACTTTGATTTTGAGAAGCACACATAAGCTTTAAGTTAGGTGGGGGATTAGCGATTTGCCCTATGACTATTAGTCAGGGTTTAGATGCGTGAAACACCCAACTCATATCTGAGTGCCTGCTTGGTAATGGTGGGCATACATGCCTTAATTGTTCCTTGCAATGCCCCCATACTATCTTTACGAAGAACATCACTAGGTGGATATAAGACCCTTTCAAGACCAGATAGAAAACTTACCTAGCCTCACTTAATAAATAGAGCTTGTCCTTAGGATATGCATCATACTTCAGTTGCATCATGATTAATAATGTTAAATTCATTAATCTCGATTTTGAGTTGAAATCATGGATAAGTACTTATCTTTCCAAGAGTTTGGGCAAGAATCTAAGTTGACTCAAGTAACTGAAAGAAAATGTCCAAGAATCGATGCTAGTAGGTTGCCTCGTATTGCCAAGATAAATCACATGGTAAATGACTTAGGAAAGTTATTGTCTGTTATGGAATATGTTGATGAGACTTTTTTTGAAAGGTAATATGAGAGAATTGCACAAGTAATGAGGTTACTCGTACAAGCAATAGCAGCTCACATCCCTCAAGCATCTCAAAACCAGGGGGCAAACTAAGCCAGTAAACAACATTTTATGCCTATTAACCCTATCTAGCCAAATCATGCTCCAATCACTATGGACTTAACATCAAAGGGAATCCCAGACAATAGGTCCCCTAGTTTGGTGGACCAAGATAAGTTGTTTGCTTTGGAAGAAAGATTGAGGGCAGTTGAGGGTAACAACTGGTTTGACCCTATATGAGCAGTTGAAATATATCTAGTACCAAACATCATTATGCTAAAGGATTTTAGGATACCAGAGTTCATTAAGTACACCGAAGTGGAATGCCCAAACGCCCACCTTCGATCTTACAATAACAAAATGGTAGAAGTGATCCGCGATGATTAATTACTAATCTATTTCTTCCAAGATAGCCTCACGAGATCCGCTTTGAGCTGGTATAAGAGGTTAGGCAGCATCAGGATCGAGAGTTGGAGAGATTTGGTGGAGGCTTTCCTTAAGCAGTACAAATTTAACATGGAAATCACTCATGATCGAACAAGTCTAATGTCAATGAAGAAGAGAAGCCAAGAGTTGGTAAGGGCCTATGCACAAAGATGGAGGGATGAGGCAACACATATCCAACCCCCTTTAATAGAAACTAAGATAATGACCTTGTTTGCCAATACCTTCAAGGCACCTTATTATAAGTATTTAATGGATAACTCATCTCAGCATTTCTATGATGCGGTATGCATAGTTGAAAGGATAGAGCAAGGGATTAAAGTTGGGTGCATAGCTAAGCCATTGGAGAAGAAGGGTTTTATTGTAAGGAAGAAGGAAAGTGACGTTATCAATTTGGAAGGCGGATACAAGGGCAAGAGAGTGGATTCTTGTAACCTACAAAAACCTACCTCTTAATTTTCCCACATGAACTTTAGCCAACCTTTTTCCCCTAATCGAATAAATAACCAGTCAAACAACCAAAACAACCACCAAAGCCCAAGTATAAGATACACTTTAGAACCAACTGTCGTTGTTACCCATGCCTTTGAAAGACATGTATGCCAAACTGTTGAGCATTGGATATATAGCTCCTATTCATGTACTACCATTGCAACCACCATTCATAATTTGGTACAAGCCCGAGTAGACTTGCGAATACCATGCTGGTAATCCTGGGTATGAGATTGAAACTTGCTACGCTTTTAAGAGGAAGTTGTTGGAGCTTATTGACATAGGACGGGTATTATTTGAAGACTAACCCAATGTTAATTTGAAGTCATTGCCTAAACATACCACAAATAATAGTGGAGTGGGCATGATAGAAGTTGGAAATCAAAGCAAGGTGATAATGGTGTCAATGAAGAAGTTGTATGACATGTTGGTATATTCAAGACTTCTAGAGATAAACGTGGAATGTCATTTAGAGGGATGTGATTATTATGAGTTCCACAAAGGAGGGGGACATCATATTGAGGATTGCATCGAGTTCTGACACGACGAAAAGATTGATGTCTTCTCCCAAGTGCAGGAGTGTCGAAGTAATAAATAACCCGGCAAGACCGGGGTCGAACCACAAGGAGGTTAATTGTACAAATTATAAACAACAATAATAGCAATAACAACAATAACTATAATAATAATAATAATAATAA
>NW_011501591.1:11654-12530 GCF_000495115.2 Populus euphratica
GTTAAGGAGTTATTGATACTTCAAGTGTAAAATGATGATATAAAACCATGATAAAAATGCACTTTTAAGTACTAATCAAGAGCCGAGCCATTGTTGATGAGTACTTTTCCTATGAGACAGTCTTTGCACCTAACAGTAATGTATAAGGGTTATTATGTTCGGCACCTTCAACATCAAGCTCATCAGCCGTGAAGTACAGGTAATTAGTTGCGTGGATCCTCCCAACAGATGCTCCATGATTTTAAGTTCCATGTCTTGAGGTACATACGCCTCATTCAATACCTTTTGCAAGGCGCTTCGATGCGGCTTAAAGCTAAGTATCAAGGACATAAGGCAGATCCTAGCTAGAGTTTTTTTTTAGTTGATCCACTATGAAATATTCACTATGCTTTTATCAACTTCAAAAATTCATTTGACTCCTCTTTAGTTACTGGCTTATTAACTTCTAGTGCCTTGTTAAAATCTACCACTTCTTTGCATTTTGCCTTCCTTAACTCCTTGAGCGTAAAGCACCTACCATTCTAGGTCAAACCACTTATCTCAGTTTGGAAAAAAAAAGGGGGAGAGCTTGAAGGTTTGAGTCATAGCCATAGTTATATAACATGACTTTGTGATTTCCTTTTGCGTAGGAAGGTTTAACCAAGATTAACTTTGGTGACCCATTAGCTATTGGTTGGACCCTACATATACGTGTCATCTTATATTGATCTTCCATTATACTCACCTCATGACTGCCCTCCATGGGTTCAATCCTCAACTCCCCCATCATCAGTATTTTCGTAATCTTCTCATGGAACTTGATTAGTACTTAAAAGTGCATTTTTATCATGGTTTTATATCATCATTTTACACTTGAAGTATCAATAACTCCTTAAC
>NW_011501591.1:14445-38171 GCF_000495115.2 Populus euphratica
AAAGTACTATGATAGCAAGAGCATATAACGACTCACCTATGCCAATAATTAAGACTTTAGAAATGGAGTTATATATGGGGCCACAAATGTTCCTGGTGACGCTTCAAGTTAGGGATATCCACCCTTTCTATAGTATGTTGTTAAGAAGACCTTGGATTCATACAATGGGGGCGGTAACTTCATCATTACACCAATGCTTGAAGTATATCATGAACGAGATGTTGGTAACTATCAAAACTGAGGAGACAGTATCCATGCTAAAGAATGTAGATGTACCTTTCATCAAGGCGAAGGATTGCAATGATAAAAATAACCATGCTTTTGAGATTGTGAACACTAACTGGGTGCTTGAGAACACGGTACTAAGAAGGCCAAGGATCTTAGATACAACAAGGATGGTAGCTCAATGCCTATTGGGACACAGGATCCCATTTTAGTATAACCCTATCACCGGGGTACCAGAACGAGTTAAGTAGACAAAGATGAAATGTGTTGACCAAAGATTTGCGTTGGGGTATAAATCTAACAAAAAGGATCATCGGTGGGTTGTTGGCTGGAGAAGGGAAAAAAGAATGGCTAGAATGAAAGGAAGAGAGCCTAAAGAAGAAAAGCTAGAAATCCCTCCCCTTATAGTGTCATTCCCAAAAGAAGCATATTTAATGCAACCCGATAAAGGAGCAGAATGTCTTAATCAAGGCCTATCAAATATGAGCATAAACACCTTGGAAGAAAATAATGTGGATAGAGATGGCATGAAGACAGTAATGGGAAAGGGAGATGACGCGCTACCATCTCTAACTGTACACATACTAGAAGAAGTCTCTACTAAGACCTTTGTGCGTAAGTTGGCTTAGGGTAAGAAGTTTCAGAACTAGGTGACCAAAAAAGCTCCAGTAATTTTTAAAATGAATCCTAAAAGCAGATCTCCTACCACATTACATACATTTAGTATCAAGAATAAGTGGCCAAACTCGAACGAATATGTGATAGCTATGGAAGAAGAAGAGTGGAATAAAAGCAATATTAGTGAATTCACCAAGCTAGTGGAACAATAGGAACAGACTTGGAAGCCCACCAAAGAGGAACTCGAAACCATCAATATAGACAATGATCAGCTTAGGAAAAAGTTGAAAATAGGTACCTGAATTACTTCTGAACAAAGGATGGAAATGATCGCCCTATTACAAGAATATTCAGATGTCTTTGCTTGGTCCTATGAAGATATGCCTGGTTTGGATACAAATATTGTAGTACACAAGATACCATTGAAAAAAGGCTGTAAACCAGTCAAGCAGAAGCTAAGAAGGGCCCACCGGATATCTAGATCAAGGTCAAGGCAAAACTCGAGAAGTAATGGGATGCTGGCTTTTTAGAAGTAGTTAGATATCCACAATGGGTATCTAGCATTGTTGTGGTGCCTAAGAAAGAGTGGAAGATTAGAGTTTCTGTGGACTTCCAAAATTTGAATAGAGTTACCCTAAGGGTGATTTTCCTTTACCATGGATAGATGTTTTGACGGACAACACTGCCCGAAGTTCCATATATTCCTTTATGGATGGTTTTTCTAGATACAACCAGATAAAAATAGCTCTAGAGGATAAGGCAAAAACAACATTTTTCACACCTTGGGGGGCATACTGCTACAAGGTTATGCCATTTGGTTTGAAGAATGTAGGAGCAAACTATCAAAGAGCAATGGTGACTCTATTCCACGACATGATGTACAAGGAAATTGAGGTGTATATAGATGATATGATTGCTAATCTATAAAGAGAAAAGATCATGCTGAGGTTTTGAGGAAGTTATTTGAGAGGTTGAAAAAGTATAAATTAAGGCTCAATCCTGCAAAATATTCATTCGGAGTTAAATCAGCTAAGCTATTAGGATTTGTAGTAAATGATAGACATATAGAGGTGGATCCAAATAAAATAAAGGTCATTCAAGCTATGTCATCCTCCTAAGATAGAGAAAGAAGTAAGAGGATTCTTGGGAAGGTTAAATTATATTGCTCGGTTTATTGCTCAGTTAACAATAACATGTGAACCTATATTCCAATTATTAAGGAAAAAGAATCCTGGAACCTGGAATGAGGAGTGTGAGGAGGCATTCAATAAAATCAAACATTATTTACAAAATCCACCTTTACTGGTTCCTCCGATATCAGGAAAACCTTTAGTATTATATCTAATGGTAACTAAAGCAGCCATGAGATGTTTATTGGGTCAGTATGATGAAACCAAAAAGAAGGAAAGAGCTATTTATTACCTAAGTAAGAAACTCACCGAATATGAGTGTAGATATACTAAGATAGAAAGGCTCTATTGTGCGCTGGTATGGGCAACAAAAAGATTACGACATTATAGGTTATAATATACCAATTAGTTGATTTTCTATACCACTTGGTTGATTTCAAAAGTGGATCCTCTAAGGTATATTTGTAACAGGCCCTTTCTCTTAAGCCGAATTGCAAGGTGGTAGGTTTTATTAGCAGAATATGACATAATGTCTATGACAAGGAAAGCTGTAAATGGAAGTGCAATTGCGGACCATTTGGCTGATAATGCTGTTGAAGATTACGAACCTTTGGATTTTGATTTCCTAATAAAGATATATTGTTCATAGAGAAAGAAGAGGAGAAGACAGATTGGTGGACCATGTTTTTTTTAACAAGGCAATAAATGTATATGGTAATGAGGTCGGGGCGGTAATAATCTCTCCCAATAAGAAAAAATATTTGATTTCGGTTAAAATGTATTTTGAGTGCACCAACAATATAGCTGAGTATGAAACTAGTATCCTCGGTTTAGAAGCTGCATTGAAGCTAAAGATAAAAAAAGGATAGATGTATATGGGAATTCAAATGTTGATTATATGTCAGGTTGAGGGGGATGGCAAACCAAGGAAGAAAAGATAAGGTCGTACCAGGAATACCTATTTGCACTAGCAAAGGAATTTGAAAAGATTAAAATCACCCATGTAGGAAGAGAAGGGAACCATTTTGCAGATGCTTTGGCCACGCTAGCGGTTATGACTACGATTGATCTCGAGTATAAGGTATAACCTGTACACATTGACAATAGAAATGATCCAGCTCACTGTTGCTTAATTGAAGGAGAAATAGACGGAATGAATCTCCTCTTTATAAAAGCCCGGACTAGGATTGTATCCCCACACTAGGGGCAAACATAGATATTTCATGAAAAGTTTTACGTGTTTAAAACAAGATGAAAGCCTGTCGATTTAAAAAATAAGTTAAAGCATTTGACAAAAGCATGAAAAAGAAGGCAATGAAAAATCATACATTTTGGAAAAAGCTACTTTAAAAAGTCAAAGACTTCTTCTCAACGATATGATAAGTAAAAAGAGGCAGCATGAAAAATGAATCATATGATGTCAAATGCAAGCTCATGTCAAGAGAGAGTTTCATGAAATAAAAAGAAGATGAGATGAACCCTACCAATAGGAAAATCTCAAAGAAATGAAAAGATCAACCTTGCCATCAGGAAGCCCCGAGTTTTCAAACCCTGCAATCAAGAATTGTCAAGAAGCACCAAGTTTTCCCTCCCTTCTCTTGTCATCCCTTTAAGACTTTGCAGGTAAGTCACATTTTTTCATCTTTTACTTGGGTAGGTCACCCATTACAATGAGACCAATATTTTCTTGGGTAAGTCACCCATTACAAAGAGACCAATTCTCTATATTTTTTTTATCCGAGTAGGTCACCTATTATAAAGAAACCTTTCTTTTCTTTTTCTTGGGTAGGTCACCCATTACAATGAGACCACACTATACACATTTTTTTAGTTCCAATTGAATGAGGTCGCTAGAGGGCTTTGGTTAAAGGGAATCATCGGATGGGATTTCAGGTTGACTAAATTACACATATTATTTTGGTTCTAGTTAGAGGAGATTGCCCGATGGGATCTCAAGTGGCTTTGGTTAAAGGGAATTGCCAGATGGGTTTTAGGTTGACTGAGTTACACATATTCTTTAGTTTTGGTTAAAAAGGATCGCCAGATGGGATCTCAAGTGGCTTTGGTTAAAGGGAATTGCCAGATGGGTTTTAGGTTGACTGAGTTACACATATTCTTTAGTTTTGGTTAAAAAGGATCGCCAGATGGGATCTCAAGTGGCTTTGGTTAAAGGGAATTGCCAGATAGGATTTCCAGTTGACCGAGTTACACTTATCATTTGGTTTTGGTTAAAAAGGATCGCCAAATGGGATCTCAAATGGCTTTAGTTAAAGGGAATCACCAGATGGGATTTCAGGTTGACCGAGTTACACATATTCTTTGGTTTTGGTTAAAAGGGATCGCTAGATGGGATCTCAGGTGGCTTTGGTTAAAAGGAATCGCTAGATGAGATTTCAGGTTGACCAAGTTACATATATTCTTTGGTGTTGGTTAAAAAGAATCACCAGATAGGATCTCAGTTGGCTTTAGTTAAAGGGAATCGCCAGATGGGATTTTAGCTTGATCAAGCTACATATATTTTAGTTCCAATTGAATGAGGTCGCCAGATGGGATCTCATATTTCAGCTGTGGTAAAAGGGAATCACCAGCTGGGATTCCAGGTTGATCGAACTATAAATATAGTTTTCGGTTTTGCTTAAAGGAGGTCGCTAGAAGGGATAGTGTTGGTTAAAAGGGATCGCCAAATGGGATCGCAAGTAGCTTTGATTAAAGGGAATCGCCAGATGAGATTTCAAGTTGATCAAGCTGCATATATTTTTAGTTCTAGTTGAATGAAGTCGCTAGATGGGATCTCAGGTAGCTTTGTTTAAAGGGAATCACCAGATGGGATTCCAGGTTGACCGAACTACAAATATAGTTTTTGGTTTTGCTTAAAGGAGGTCGCCAGAAGAGATCTCATATTTCAGCTTTGGTTAAAGGAAATCGCTAGATGGGATTCCAGGTTAACCGAGCTACAAATATAGTTTTTGGTTTTGCTTAAAGGAGGTCGTTAGAAGGGATCTCATATTTCAGCTTTGGTCTAAGGAGGTCGCTAGAAGGGATCTCGTATTTCAGCTTTGGTTAAAGGGAATCGCTAAATGGGATTTCAGGTTGACTGGACTACGAACATAGATTTTTTGGTTCTGGTTAAAAGAGGTTGCTAGAAGAGATCTTAGGTTAACCTAACTACACACAAGATTTTGGTTCTGGTTAAAGGAGATCACCAGATGGGATCTCAAGTTAGCCCAACCACACTTAGAATTTTATTTCTGGTTAAAGGGGATTGCTAGATGGGATCTCAAGTTAGCCCAACCACACACAGGATATTGGTTCTAGTTAAATGGGATCGCCATATGGGATCTCAAGTTAGCCCAACCACACTTAGAATTTTATTTCTGGTTAAAGGGGATTGCTAGATGGGATCTCAAGTTAGCCCAACCACACTTAGAATTTTATTTCTGGTTAAAGGGGATTGCTAGATGGGATCTCAAGTTAGCCCAACCACACTTAGAATTTTATTTCTGGTTAAAGGGGATTGCTAGATGGGATCTCAAGTTAGCCCAACCACACTTAGAATTTTATTTCTGGTTAAAGGGGATTGCTAGATGGGATCTCAAGTTAGCCCAACCACACTTAGAATTTTATTTCTGGTTAAAGGGGATTGCTAGATGGGATCTCAAGTTAGCCCAACCACACTTAGAATTTTATTTCTGGTTAAAGGGGATTGCTAGATGGGATCTCAAGTTAGCCCAACCACACTTAGAATTTTATTTCTGGTTAAAGGGGATTGCTAGATGGGATCTCAAGTTAGCCCAACCACACTTAGAATTTTATTTCTGGTTAAAGGGGATTGCTAGATGGGATCTCAAGTTAGCCCAACCACACTTAGAATTTTATTTCTGGTTAAAGGGGATTGCTAGATGGGATCTCAAGTTAGCCCAACCACACTTAGAATTTTATTTCTGGTTAAAGGGGATTGCTAGATGGGATCTCAAGTTAGCCCAACCACACTTAGAATTTTATTTCTGGTTAAAGGGGATTGCTAGATGGGATCTCAAGTTAGCCCAACCACACTTAGAATTTTATTTCTGGTTAAAGGGGATTGCTAGATGGGATCTCAAGTTAGCCCAACCACACTTAGAATTTTATTTCTGGTTAAAGGGGATTGCTAGATGGGATCTCAAGTTAGCCCAACCACACTTAGAATTTTATTTCTGGTTAAAGGGGATTGCTAGATGGGATCTCAAGTTAGCCCAACCACACTTAGAATTTTATTTCTGGTTAAAGGGGATTGCTAGATGGGATCTCAAGTTAGCCCAACCACACTTAGAATTTTATTTCTGGTTAAAGGGGATTGCTAGATGGGATCTCAAGTTAGCCCAACCACACTTAGAATTTTATTTCTGGTTAAAGGGGATTGCTAGATGGGATCTCAAGTTAGCCCAACCACACTTAGAATTTTATTTCTGGTTAAAGGGGATTGCTAGATGGGATCTCAAGTTAGCCCAACCACACTTAGAATTTTATTTCTGGTTAAAGGGGATTGCTAGATGGGATCTCAAGTTAGCCCAACCACACTTAGAATTTTATTTCTGGTTAAAGGGGATTGCTAGATGGGATCTCAAGTTAGCCCAACCACACTTAGAATTTTATTTCTGGTTAAAGGGGATTGCTAGATGGGATCTCAAGTTAGCCCAACCACACTTAGAATTTTATTTCTGGTTAAAGGGGATTGCTAGATGGGATCTCAAGTTAGCCCAACCACACTTAGAATTTTATTTCTGGTTAAAGGGGATTGCTAGATGGGATCTCAAGTTAGCCCAACCACACTTAGAATTTTATTTCTGGTTAAAGGGGATTGCTAGATGGGATCTCAAGTTAGCCCAACCACACTTAGAATTTTATTTCTGGTTAAAGGGGATTGCTAGATGGGATCTCAAGTTAGCCCAACCACACTTAGAATTTTATTTCTGGTTAAAGGGGATTGCTAGATGGGATCTCAAGTTAGCCCAACCACACTTAGAATTTTATTTCTGGTTAAAGGGGATTGCTAGATGGGATCTCAAGTTAGCCCAACCACACTTAGAATTTTATTTCTGGTTAAAGGGGATTGCTAGATGGGATCTCAAGTTAGCCCAACCACACTTAGAATTTTATTTCTGGTTAAAGGGGATTGCTAGATGGGATCTCAAGTTAGCCCAACCACACTTAGAATTTTATTTCTGGTTAAAGGGGATTGCTAGATGGGATCTCAAGTTAGCCCAACCACACTTAGAATTTTATTTCTGGTTAAAGGGGATTGCTAGATGGGATCTCAAGTTAGCCCAACCACATGCAGATCTTGGTTCTGGTTAAAGGGGATTGCTCGATGGGATCTCAGGTTAGCCCAACCACACACAGGATATTGGTTCTAGTTAAATGGGATCGCCATATGGGATCTCAAGTTAGCCCAACCACACTTAGAATTTTATTTCTGGTTAAAGGGGATTGCTAGATGGGATCTCAAGTTAGCCCAACCACTTAGATTTTTTGGTTTTAGTTAAAGAAGGTCACCAGAAGAGATCTCAAGTTAACCCAACTACAACACTGATATCAACTTTGGCTAAAGGAAATCGCCAGATAGGATTTCAAGTTGGCCAAGCTACAAGTATAGATGTTTTAGTTAAAAGAGCTTGCTAAAAGAGATCTCGAATGAAATTCCAATTTAATCTAATCGAAGTTAAAAGTCAGAGGATCGCCAGATTGGGATCTTAAGATGACTAAATTTTGATCGTAGTTTCGATTTGAAGGGGAATTATTGTAAAGACAAAGTTTTAGATCGATCAAGCTTTGACAATATCAGTTTGGGGAAGTTTAGCTTTGTTTATCTTTATAAAATTTACTATGCAAAACCCTTGCTCCATAAGCATTATAAAGAGGGGACATCTGTTGTAACCCATTTTTGGGTATCCCTACAAATAAAATAAATATGCCCCCTATTTGGATAACTCACCTAGCATCCCCTGCTTCCCATGCGCAACAGCAGGCCGCTCCCCTGCTCTCCATGCGTAACAACAGAGATTGGCCCATTAAATACCACTCTCAACATCAGCAGAAAGGGGAGTTTTTGAATGAAAAAGAGGGGGGGAAATGAAAGAAAGGGGAAGTTAAAGGAGGAAAACAGAGGGGAAGAGAAGAACAGTAACCTCTCTCTCTGCCTTTTCGCTCCACCGTTTGAAACCACACTACCACTGCCTACCTTCCTCTTAGAACCACCACTTAGAAGAAGAAACAAAGAAGCAAGGTGATAGAAATAGTGAAACAAACAGTGAAACAAAGCAAACATAAGCAAACTAGGAATAAAAAAAACAGAGACTGGGGTCTTTACATGGAAGAGAAGAAGAAACGTGCCTTACCCGCTAGAACCACCGTCATTCTACCACCATCAGCGCTGCCAACAATAGCAGAACCACCACGAGAGGGAAGAACACCATCAGCAACAGAAGAAGGAAACAGAAGTAGAGGCGGACTGAGTAAAAGAAAAAACCTAAAGAAGAAAAGGAAGAAAGGCCGACCACCATATCAGCCATCCTCCGGTCAGCAATCGCGAGCAGCTCCACCTTCAGAGTCACCACAGGTCAGCCCTCTGCCCCTTATCTCGTTTTACTGTTCATCTTCTTGCATGCAGAACATGCACTATGCACGTTCTATAAGCAAGAAGATAATTACCTGGTTACTATGCATGTGTATAGTAACTGGCTAATTAATTAACTGGTTACTATACACCTATACAGTAATTACGGTTACTATGTAGGTGTATAGTACCAGTCCATGTTTGTTTTGGGTTGGAACATCAGCCCAGCCACATGGGGTGGGCTGAGTCCAACCCTGTAGAAACCAAGCCCATTTTATTTTGGGTCGATTTTCGGCCCAATCTCCTTTTGGGCCAAGTCCGGTCCATTCAAAAATTTCAAAAAAAAACCTTTCAAAAATATGTGATTTTTCACAATTTTGTTGCTGCATTTTGATCAATATCGACTTGTATTTTTATACTATAAAGATACAAATCCGGTATTAAAATACCTGATTTTCATTAAGTCATAAAATAAATATAAAAATAAAAATGTTTTGTTTTCATGCATACGGCCTAGTCTCTCCAATATATATATAAAATTGGCACATCATATTTTCATACAACAAAGAAAATTTCAAAATAATATATGTATTAGCATGCATTTTGGCTTTAATAACTAGTTTATTCAAGCCATGAGAACTAGGCCAATATTTTAAAAATTCTAAAAAAAAATATTTCATTTTCTTTTAATATCTAGGGTTACGATCTTATACTTATGACGTATTTCGGATATTAAATTCTTTTGTTAACGTCAGAATTACCTAATAAGACAAGGATCTACTTACCGAGGAGGACTTTTCTTGAACCATACCAACAATTAGGAAACACAATGAGACCTTGGATTTTATCAGACAAATAAAAAATGTAGCTTACCTTAGGTAGGACGTATTTGGGGTGCTAATATCTTTCCTTTACGCAACCAGTCCCTATACCCAATCTCTAAGACCAGTTAGGGTTCCTAGTGATGAAAATACTAGGTGGCGACTCCCATTCCATTTTTCATCAACAAAAGAAAAAATTTTCTTGTCTCCCCATATTTGTCAGATAGATATTATACATTTCCTGAATAAAAGTGGAAAGCTCGTCGTGACGCCGCACACATGCGATAAGGTTTAACATACCATTACTTTTTCAATAATTAATTGTGTCAAGCTCTAGGAAGATGAGTGGTTGTATGGGTTTGGTTCTCTTGCTAAATACACGGCTTAGTATTTATATGAGGAATCGTTTAACATGTCTGTGGAAAAAATGGTTTGCAACAACAATTAGTAGAGATGGGATGGTTTTATGTATCTCTTACCAATGAATATTGTAATGACTCTAGCTAGTTACCTCTCTCCAAGTAAGGAGTTGAATGAGGACTAACTCTTTAGGAACATTTCTATGAATGGTGAGTTCATTATTAAATCAGCTTATTTATCTTTTATTAACTCTTATGATAACCAGACCCATTTGAAGCCTTTATGACATCTTGTTTGGAGATGGAGAGGTCCTGAAAGAGTTAAATATTTTCTTTGACTTGTTGTCCATAACAAAGCAATGACCAATGAGAGTAGATATAAAAGACATATGCATGACTCCCTAATTGTTATTATGGTAATGGTGATATTGAGACCCTTTTGTATGTGTTACGAAACTGTAATTGAGCCTAAGAAATGTGGTTGAAAATTTTGAATCTATATGATACTGGTGGCTTTTTTGTTGTGGATTTGGTTGTATGGTTGCTGTCAAACTTGTCAAGCATAGTTAAAATGAAGGAAGGTTGGTGCTGATCAATCTTGTTTGGTGTTATTGTATGGTTCTTTGCAATTACTTGAATTGTTGTATATTTAGGGAAACCTAGAAGTGGTGGGCCATCTAATGGTTATTTAGGGTTGGACTAAAGATATAATGGGAGATGAGTTCCAAGAGAAGTTTAATATTTTATCTCTAAAAAGATGAATGTTGTGGGATGGAAATACTTGGATGAAATTAAATATAAATGGATATAGCAAGGGCAACTTAGGTTTAGCAATTGCATAAGGATTAATTAGGAATTACATGAGTTCTTGAATTAAAGGTTTTGCTATAAACATGGGGAGGTGTACTTCAGAAACATTGCCACCAATTTTTTTTATTTGATTGATGATTTTAGTAGTCTTAGATATAAATCCTTAACAAACTCACTATATATCTTTTATTGTAAGATTTTTTAAATTCTCTTCATAAAGTCTACAGTCGTATGGATATAGCTTTCTAAGAATCTCGGAATTCATTTTTCAAAATCTCTCATGCTTCTCTTACCTTTTTAATAAAGAAAACTTTGGGATAAATTGATTTGTTTACTATATGCTAAATTACTTTTAGGGAAATTGCATTTCTTTGCACATTCTGCCTATATTTTATTTGCATTTTCTTTTGTCCAAGATGCAGTAGGTCATGTCCAGGGTGGTTATTTATATCCCTCATCATTCATAAATCATGTGAAATGAAGATAGCCTCAATCTAAAAACTCCAGCATTTATACTGATCTCCATCAAAGATAGGAATTTGAGTTGATGTATAGGTGAAAGAAGAGATACTTGATGAAGAAGCCACTAGAAGAAACTTGCTCTAATACCAAATCAGTTGGAAACAGGTTGCACAAATAGAATTGAAAAATATTTTTGTACGAAATAATTGGTAGAGCTACAGCTGAGTACCATAAAATTTTTTATCATTTTGTTCTCAATACCAATACTGAATGGAGAAGTCCTCTATATAACATAGACTAATTTAATGAAAACTAGAAGCACATAAACTTTCTTAATCTAGAAAAAAACAAAAGAAACTTTGACTCATTAAAGCTAACAATTAATGACATTAAAAATAACATATTACAATATAACACTGTCTCTTAATTTGTAATTTTCAAAAACTCCTTGAATTGTTAAAACTTTTCAGCTAGAATGGCCTTTGTGAGAACATCTATAGATTAATCATTTGTATTGATAAAGTCCAAATGTATCTCCTTCTTACTAATCATGTCTTTAATAAAATGATGCCTTTACTCTATATATTTTAATCTTGTATGAAAAAATGGATTTTTATTCATTGCAATTGCTAATATGTTATCACATGATATAACAGTAAGATTAAGGTTTTTTTTTTTTGCAAATCATAAGGAATTTTTCTCAACCACATTGACATAGTGCTTCATTTCCAACAATGGATTCTACCTTTATAAAAGACAAAGCATTTGCAACAATGAATTCTACTTTTATAAAAGACAAAGCTATAGAATTTTGTTTTCTTGAACACAATAAAATTATATTTGTCTTTAAACAAAACATATAATCAGAAATATTCTTTTTATTATTATAGTTTTTGGCTTAATTACTGTCAGAATAATCAATTAAATTATTATTTTCTTGTTTCTTGAACAAGATTTTATGATAGATTATTCTTTGAAGATATCACAATATTTAGTAAACTTTGATTTATTTAAATTAATGCTATCAAAAGCTTAATTAAAAAAATACTAAAGTTTAGAGCCAATTAATAACTTAATTAATTAAATTGGAAATTAAAAGCTGTTTTGTAAATGATGCTGAAATCCATGAGTCCAATGGCAATTGATGCAAGGACAAAATTGCAAATAGCCATTTTAGTCAAGAAAACGGCGTTGTTTCTAAAGCTACTGTTCATATTCTTCGTCTCACCAGGCCGGAAGAAAAAACTGACGCCAACGATGCATGCCGTTACCATGGCACCGCATGACATTCTCTGGCTTTATAAAAGCCAGAGAAAGGCCACAGACCCGGGGGGTGGGGGGACAAAGATATATACACACAGAACAGAGAGGGAAAAAAGAAGAAGAAGCACATGACAGAATACAGAAGAATTAACAGACGAAACACAGAAAAAGAAGAGGGAGATGTAAAGAAAAACACAGAAAATCAAAAAACACACAGAGGAGAAGCCATGAGAACGAAGACAGAAAATACAGAGAGAGAGAGAGAGACAGAGACAGAGAAAACAGGTAAACAAAGACCAACAAAGATTGTACACAGAGAAAGCAAAAGAAAAGAAACAATCAGAGGGAAAGAAAACAAAAGGAGGAACAAAGGGATCCAAAGCAAGCCATGGTCTTCGACTTCGCATCCCTGCACCAGGTAAGTTATTCGCTTCCCTCCGTGTTACCATCTCAATTCACTTAACACTACGCACTTTGAATTTTAATTAACTCATCACTCTACACGCCCGATTCGCAGCCGGTCACTAGTGGCCCAACTTTTATTGTTGAGCTGGACCAGCCCAAAAAAAAAACAGAAACCAGATTCGGTCTAGGCCTCAGGCCTAACTGGCTTACATTGTTTTAGGTTAAGGGTGTGTCTGCATGCCAATTTCTTTTATTTTATTCTTTTTTATTTTGATTTTTGGTTACATAAACCCCTTTGTAATATCAAAAAATTTCAAAAAAATTCATGAACCTTTTGAATTTATTTATGAATCCCTTGCACTTTTTTCTATAATTTTATTATATATTTTATTTGTGAATTTTTAATATAAAATGCTACTCTTATATATATATTAAAAAATATATGCTTTACTTTTAAATTTTATTGATTTATTTACTACAATAAAGTAAGGAATACTATATTTTTTTGTGTTACATAATATTTACCAATGTCAGAGTTGATAATATTCATATCCGAATATTCACTAAAGTCAAAATCATGAATATTACAAACAGATCGTTGATAATATAATCTAATAAACTCTTAACAATTTAAGACAAAATCAACAATGCAACTTACCTCAAGTAAAACATTTAAGAGGTAATAATATTTTTTTTTTGCATAATCAGTTTCATATCATAGAATCTATATTGATTAATTAAGGTTTCTTGTAATTATAATATTAAATAATAACTCTTTAAATAAAATAATTTTTATTAAAGAGTTACATATCAAAAATTTATTTTTTAATAAATATAAGATTTTTATATCATCGTGATGCGGAGTACGACAGCATCTATGCCCTAAAATTTTCTGAATAAAAGTACACTGTTTAAAAAGAAGGTCATGCTTTCGGAAGGCGTATTCTCTCCTCCATCCCCATGGTCAGGAATCTGCCACTCAAGTAGCTAAAAACTGAAGCATGTTGTGAGGCTCGTATTATTTATTTTTTTTATAAAGACCATATGTTTATATTTTCGTTGGTCTTTAACCATAACCCAATTGCCTAATTTCCTTTGTTGGCCCAACATATAAATAAAAGCACAAGGTGACCGAACCTTCTCATTTAACTTTCCTTAAAAACAAAAGCAAGCCAACCCTGCCTCTTCTCTTGGTAAGTTTACTTAGCTTCTTCTGTTACTTTATTATATTGCTTTGGATCTTTTAATTATAATAAATTTCTAAAAGTATGCATGAGTACATACATATTTTGATGCAACTGTATTGTTTAGTCATTTAAATATTTGTTTAGAAGATGTTCTAGCTTGACAAGTTTGAGGGTTAACATAGTCATAGTAGTCCTTATATATATATATATATATATATATATATATATTCATATATCAGTCATGTTCTGATTTTGGATCATGACACATGATCTATTAAAGTTTTTCATTCCAAACTCATCATAATCACTGGAAAAAAAATTGAGTTGCTTAACACAATTTGTTGTGACTAAACCCCTGGCCATAATGATACATTTCAATTGCATGTTCTTTCGCCACATATGGCAACTTAATGTCCATAACATAGCTAAAATCTCACGTTTTCTTTGTTGGATAGAAACACTTGATATGGTATTCTACCACTAACTAATACTCTTGCTTAGACTCCTAACAAGACCACCTCCAAAAAAATTTTACCCCGCAAAAGACCAATACATGTGAAACAAAAGATGTTTGTCATTAGTCCACCCTATCTTCCTTCTTGTTCTCGCTAACCTTTTGAAAGGGTGCACAAGATGATGGCAATATAAGAAACACATACAGATTATGCATGCATAGGCGTATGTACACATAGGCCACACACAAAAAACTATAAATATATACATATATGGTTCCTAAAATTGCAAAAGCATCAAGAAGCTCAAGAAAAGTTAAAGTAAAATGAAATTATGTTAGAGTTAATCTAAGATTGTTAACAATCTTTTGTTATAATTGAAATAGGTGAAGGCCGCTAATCATGTAAAACCCCAAAAACAAACTTATACATAATAATAATAATAATAATAAATACAATAATAATTCAATATACTAAAAATAAGAAGTATGGCTCAAATTGTGAAAAAGAAAAAAAAGAAATGGGGTCAAAGTGTAATTAAGAAGAATGAGGCTATAAATACCTCATTTTTTTCTCCTTGAACCGGTAACAAAACACAAAGAAATGGGGGAAGAATTTTAGATTTTTCCATCAAAAATTTGAGAGAGAAAGACACCAAAGCTTAGAAAAATTTTATAAGTCTTAGATAAGTTGGTAATGAAAAACATCATTTCACAAGAGAATTTGTAAGAAATAAGTGTAGAAATTGTGAGGAGAAAAAGAGTGGAGGGTCGGCTGTATGCAAGGAGGAAGGGGATGGAATTCTTCAACCAATTGAGAAGTGAAATTTAAATAATTCTCAAATAAGGAGTCTTAAACTCATTTTTTTGAATTAGGTTAAATGTGGTTTGAAATTATGCAATTTTCTTGAATTGAAATTAGAGTTTATGAGCATAATTTAGGAGAAATGCAAAATTGTCTAAAATTAGATCAATTAGAGTGTTATAGGTTACTTGGATGTGAAATTATGTGAGAACAACAAAGAAAAATCAATGGGTAAAGAATCCAAGGTGGCTAGTGATACAACCAATAAATTGATGTCTTTTTCTAAGTGTAGGAATGTCGAAATAATAAATAATCCGGCAAAACTGAGATCAAACCACAGAGAGGTTAATTATATAAATTATAGATAATTATAATACAATAACAACAATAACAATAATAACAATAATAACAATAATAGTAGTAGTAGTAATAATAATAAAGAAGAAGAAGAAGAAGAAGAAGAAGAAGTTGATGAGAACTTTAAGATAGAAGATTAATGTAAGGATTAAACAAGGATTAAACAATGATAACAACAAATATCAAGGTTAGAGGATCAACTAATGGTATGTCAAACAAGTATAGTATAAACTCTTATTATTCAATTGGAAACCACACACAAAGGAGATTTCAATCAGATTATAAATTGTTAACATGATTACATTAGTTATCTTTTTTAATTAATGCTAATACTTGTAAATCTTTTCAGACAATCATGATTATAACTTATGTTAACAACAAATCAAGTTCCTTTCATAGCTTAAGTGTCAGTTATACCATACAGTATGGGCTATGAGAGTGCCAAATATTTGTTGTACTAAGCGTTATACAACATAAATCTAGATTAACCATTTAACAAGCAAAGTATTAAAAGTGAATAAGATAACAAATACAAAACATGTTAGTATCAAACATTAAAGTCAATGTTAAGTTTACACTATACTTATTTTTACACCATTAGTGTAACCTTTTCACCTTGACATAATAAACTTAACTAAACATAATGAAAGAAAGAAAAATAAATAAACAAAATAAGAACATAAATAGATAAAAGTTAACTAAGTAAAAGAAAGGAATTGAAAGGCATAAACTTGATATTAATGAAAGCAAAATTTAAGCATTACAAAAATACAAAGAGAGAAAGCAAGAGCATGATCTTGATCTGGAAACCAAGATACCTAAATGCGTGGCAAATGCCTCCTTTTATAGGATAAAATTAGAAACTATTGATTTGATGACTAATTGATGAGTGGGTGACCAACTCTTGAGTTGGTGACAATTCTTATCTTCTCTTATTTGCCTAAAACGTCATTGATAACATCAGAATTGGAAGCACTTGAAAACATAAAAGTTGTTGGAAATTGTCTCAGCTTTCCAAAAAAAAAATGGAGGTCATTTGAACTTCTAGAACTTTAGATATGGGTCAAACACTAAATAGTTTTTGAGCTGTAGGACAAATTCAAACTTCTTTTTTGTTGCTACAATTTAAACTTGAGAATGTCCTTTTTAAATCTTATATTCCATATGAAAGTTGTAGGTCTATGTCTTACCTTTCCATCCATATAAAGTAGACCTAAATCCGAGATCTATAGCTCCAGATATTACCCAATTACTGAACAGTATTCCAGTTTGGACTGCACCAACATCTCTTTTCTAAGTTTGACCATCTCTTTATCCTTTCAATTTCAGTTCTTAAACTCATCAATCAATCTTTTTATTTATGTGATAGGCCTGCATTTAAAATAAACATTTACCATAAATTAAAGGTATCTTATATTGTTAGATATGTTATTATAAAACATGCTTTAGTTAAAGAGTTATTGATATTTCAAGTGCAAAATGATGATATAAAACCTTGATAAAACTGCACTTTTAAGTACTAATCAGCCAGCCACAAGAAGAGTGAATGAAAAGTGTAGAACTTGTGATTTTCTTTATCTAAGGGGTTGGGGACGGGGCTGTGTCAAGAACTAAAGGGTTGGGTCCTTTTTCAGCCACAACAGGGGTTGGGTCTATGTATGGATTGAAAGTGGGTTGCGGATATGGGTCCATGTGGGAACCCAAAGGGGTTGGGGGCTGGGCCATGTCCCAACCCAAGACAGTTGTGATTTGGGTCTGAGTTTTGAACCAAGGGGTGTGAAGGCTGGGTCCATGTCTAACCCTAGACCCAAGGTAGTTGAGGGTTTGGTTTCGTGTGCGCACCTAAGAGGGCTGAGTCTGCGTCCCATTGTTGGACCCAAGGTGGTTGGGAGTTTGGGTCCGTGTTTGGAACCAAGTCGGGTTGGGGGTTTGGGTCCTTGTCTACACCCAATAGGGTTAGGGGTTGGGTTTGGGTCCTTGTCTACACCCAATGGGGTTAGGGGTTGGGTTTGTGTCCCTACCCCGGACCTAAGGTGATTAGGGTTTTGGGTCTGTGTCCAGACCCAAGGGGTTTGGGTTTTAGGTTGGCGTCCAGAATCAAAGGGGTTAGATCTGTGGTCGCACCTAAGATGGTTGAGTTTGGGTTCGAGTTTTGACAAAGGACCCAAGAAAATTGAGTCTTGACATACAACCTATTAGAGGTGGGCCTTGACGCTATACCCATAAGCACTAAGTCTTGTTGAATGACCTAAGAAAACTAGATCTTGGCGTTAGACCTATGAGCCTTGGGCAGACCTAGCACCTAGTGTCCCACATGGCGTGCAGGTTTGGTTAGCACCCAGGGCAAGCCAGCCCTAGCACCAAGTGTGCGTGCAGGTCTAGCTTGCACACAGCTAGGGCAGCCTAAGCATCACGTGTCCCCACGTGGGGCGCGAGTTTTGTTCACACCTAAGGCATGCCACCCTCAGCCCTAGTGCCAGGTGTCTACATCCCAAGGCCCCTAACTCTATCAAAACTTGAGCTGACTATTTTCTCTCCAACAAACCTTTCAATGTAAAATGCATTCCAGTGAAAAGATAACCTCAACCCTCCCTTGCTACCCTTGCAACTCTCTAGGGCAAGGGCTAGTTTGTCATAACACTGCTTAAATCTACAGTGCTTTGTGTCTCGGTAAATAGTAATAGAGGTATTGATTTCTTTTAGTATATTGTATAATTCTTTTTTAGTGGTTATTAAGGGGAGAGTCCTTGATATTAAGGTATTTTGTTTAGTGTATTTTTGAATGTACGATTACAATGGTGTATGCCCCTAATAACCACTCTCATAAACAAGAATTAGTGGACTATTTGGTGCATTTTAAGGGCAGTGTCTCTAAGCCTAGGTGTGTTATCGAAGATTTCAATGAGATTTTGCATCCCTTTGATCGCAAAGGATGTAAGAACTACTCCTGCTACATGAAAGCCTTTCGAGATTGTTTAACAACACGTGAATTGTTAGAACTACCTCTGTGTGGGAAAAAGTTTACCTCTGTTGGAGTGTCAAGGGGGAATTCTGCTAGTGAAATTGACAGAGCCTTCATGTCTACGGCATGGTTTCGAACATTTCCGTCTGCTTCTTTGTTTGGTCTTCCCAAGTATACATCGGATCCCCGGCCCATCATGATGAAAACGGATAGCACAAATTGGGGGTCCTAAACCATTCAAATTTCTAACTTCTTTGTGGCTGCGACATGATTTCACAGTGGTCATACAAAACTTGTGGTCTTCAGCTATAAACTCTGTTTCTGGTTCGGACAGAATGGCGAAAGTTATTAAAACTATCAAGGAGGGTCTTAAAGTGTGGAATGTTTCAAACTCTGTTTCTGGTGCGGACAGAATCAGTCTTTGTGGGAGTTTGTACAGGATTATCTCAAAGGCACTGGCTAATAGGCTCAAAGTTGTTATGAGGGAGGTTGTTGGTGACTATCAAGTCTGGTTTGTCATCGATGTGTGGAATCTCTTTACCTCTTCATCAATCTGCTAATAGTTTTTCTTTTTATGGTTTATGGAAAGGGGTAGATCCTTTCAAGGCGAGATTTTTTTGCTGGTTAGCTATTCTTAACAGAATCAATACTGGGGGTGTTCTAGCTAGAAGGGGTCTGACACGTGAAGAGTCCGAGGAACACCTCCTTTTACAATATCAGAGGCATTGGAAAATTTGGGCAAAATTCATAGACTAGTGAGGTTTATACTGGTGCTGTCCTTGTAGTTTATCATGTTTTTTTCCAGCAGGAAGTTCTTGTTCGTGGGAAATTTCAGAGGAAAGTACGGTTCATGCTGTTTTTTGCTATTGTTTGGTCATGATGGCTCATTCGTGATGTAATTTCTAAAATTTATTTATAATCAAGTAAAAAGTCTGTGCTATCTCAATCTCCCTTTTTCCCCTCTTCAACTTCCATTTCTTGATGCAGCAACACACCAACAGGCCAATCTTTTATTTCCAAGATTTGTCAAAGGCCTTTCTCCGACATTGTTGAAAAACTGGTGTTTTAGAATCATGATATTTTATTTGAGAAGCTCGAAGATTTTCGGCAGTGAGAGTCACTAGAAAAAGAGCGAGAGAGGCAATAGAGATGGCTTGTATACTGTGTCCAGGGAAAATGGGCATGATGTTAAAACCTACCAAAAGCAGGGCAGCCAAGCATATACAAGGTTGAAGGTTCAAACGACCTATGATCAAAGCATAATCAACGGAGGGCTAGAGAACCTCATCATTCTGTAAGCCTTTCCCAGGCTTGAGCAAAGTATGAGGTAAATTGCAAGTCTTTCCCAAGCTTGCGCAAAAGCAATTCTATAACATCACCCGTCAATCCTGCCCTATAGCTTTTAAACAGTGCAGGAAGCAAAAATGGATTTCACTGAACAGATTTTACAGGAAAGCATTTCCTATGAATAACACATTACAGACAATGCATGCACATCCAACAATCCCTAAATCCTTCACAGCTACATTAGATTCCAGATATTGCTATCTTCTAAATGGATCAGAAACGAATACAAATTTCCTGATTTCTGATAACTTGAACATAGAGGAGAGGCCAAAATAGGAACCTTAGCTACAAACTCCGGTAAGTCATCTGACTGAACAATGACCACCTGGTGCACATGAAGATATTTATCAGATTAGAAAAGGACAGGGACGAAGAGAAACAGAAAGTGCGAATCGGGTGTGGAATAGGATGAAAGCTGGCCTTTATCCCACTCAGTGGTAACAACAATTGTGGTCAAATGGAGATGGCTAGACTTGGAAAGCTCGACCCAGGCAAAGTAGCGGCACAGCAAATCTCCTGGCTATAACATGTCTAAATGCGGAGTGAACCAGTCACAGGGTCTCGGCTAGAATTGACATCCTTATATGTTCAAAGAGAGGTTTGCAAATTGGGAGTCCAGGTCCCTGCTGTTACAATGACAATGGCCAGAAAGTTTATGTTATTGCGGTCGTTTCTGCTGCTAATGTTGGAATTAATTTTGAAGTTTTTATTTAAAGTGTATCTTAGTTCTCCTAGGTATATATGCATGTAACTATTAAGAATGTATGTATCTTTTAAGTTTATTTAATTATCATAAATTAATATAAATGTGTTTAGAGTATTGAAAATCTAAGTTCAAGTATACAGGGACACTCTCGTAGGAGAGTATTGTAATATGAATAGGATTTATTTTTTATCATGTTTCTATTTTTATTTTTCTTTTAATATAGTATTAGAGCTAGTTTGAACTAGTGAGCTTTTAGAGGGACTAAAAAGTGTGAAATCCCAAAATAGAGTGAATGAACATGTAACACTTAAAAAAAAAAAATAGAGGTGTAAGATAATAATGCCCAACAAGAGAATTAGAACCTTACAACAAAAAGAGACAAGAGAAGCCTAAGAAAGAGGGTTCAAGTTAATAAGTTATTGCACAAGAGATGAAATGTGATATAAGAGAGACCACACATGAAAGAAAGAAGAGACAACTCTTTCTACCGGACAAGAGAAATGGTTAAGGAGCCATGATAGGAAGAAGGCAGCAACCTAAAGTAGATTGAGCCAAATCTTAAATTTGTGAGATAGATTAAAGATCTAATAAGACTTTAAAAAATATTTTAATCCATCCTAGCCACACCATCATTTTGCTATAACTTTTCATTTGTTGTCATAGGAGATACTATTGGTTTACATTTGACATGTTTAATTTCTTGAAAAGATTTGCAATATACTTTTCTTGTAAAACAAAATTTATCCTAGAGATTGTTTCACTTGAATGCAAAAAAAAATCTCATCAACCAAGATTTATCATTTTAAATTCTTTCATCATAGTTATTGCATATGAACATGTGGCATCGGGAGGGGGGGTCATTGGAGTCACCATCTAGTTTTTTGGTTCAGGGTCACTAGAAAACTCAGGTGTACTAATCTCATCAGAGATTTAAGGGTAATAGACTAGTTGTGGCTAGGGAAGGTATTAGCATCTATAGTACATTTTACTTGAGGTAAGCTGGTTTGTGTGGTTTGATGTGGTTTAAAGGTTTAGGATTAAGATTCACTTGTATGAATAAACCCGGTGTTAAGAATTTATTATGAACTTATGTACCCAAATAAATTCGTTGAAAATAATGTTCTTCTTAATTTGTGTATTATGGTAAAAAGTACTCCCAATTAAAATTGGTGAATATTTAGAATAACTCTTAGAATTTTCTAGTCAATTATTTATATTTCAAAAATCAGCCTCACTTGTAGATTCAACATTTTATACCAGGTTTTTTAACTATTAATTCTCATTAATTAAAAAAAGAAGATTTTTTGAAATATTGGCTAAATTTTCATAATTTAATAAAATAATTATTAAATCTTAAAATGCATGCCAAAACACACACATATTTTTATTTTCATATGAAAATACTAAATGATTTGATTTTCTTATATTTTTAAAGAGATTTGGTCATATGTAATAAAGACAAATTGATAATTGTTTATTATCCTAGCTCAATCAATCATAAATCATCATTTAAACAGTTCCAAAATCATACGCACAATTAATAAGTTGTGCCAAAAACTAACAATTTATCAAATAAATGGTTTAGAGTTAGGAATTGACCTTCCAAGGTTTTTATGGTTGTCTAAGAACTATTGAAAACCTTTCAAGGCTACTAGGTAATCCCAATGCACGTGGAATCATGTAGCATTGCCACGACCAACATGTGGAATCACATGTTGTCTCTACTAGAGGAGGAGAGCCTAATGAATTTGAAGCTCCTTTGTGTCCTCTTCGATTCCTTGTTGATAGTGCAGCAAACAGACACTTGTAGAGGGAGCTTTACTCTATTGAAGTTTCAGTCTTCTTCTTGTTTTTCAGTCTAGATTTGTCTCTTCTCCCTACTATTGTGTTTTAATGCTAACATTGGTGGGAGAAAATTGTAAATGGTTTGAAACTAGTACATCCATTCTTTGATGCCCCACTAGTAGAGCCACAAATAGATCTCTATAGAGGGAGCTTTGCTATGTTGAAGTTTGATGTCTGCTCTTGTTTTTCAGACCATATTTGTCTCTTCTCCCTACTACAGTGTCTTGGTGCTACTACTAATGGGAGAAAGTTTTTCAGCATATGCAAATACTACATCCCTTCTTGGATCCTCTACTAGTAGTGTCACAAATAGATCTCTATAGAGGGAGCTTTGTTACATTGAAGTTAGTTGTTTACTCCTTTTTCTACTCACATCCTATGCTACTAAAATGGAATAGAGCTCACGATGGAGATATAACTCACATTGATTGTTAGAAAGTGTTTCTATGTAAATTCTTACATATGTTGTGAATGTATGTTGAAGTCAATGTTTATAAAACAAATTTAAAAGAATGAAACAGGGAAAATTGAGGTGTAAAATGTTATAGTGCAAATTGTTGGAAACATGAACAATTTAGTAAGAAAGAGAGATAATAGAAATTTAATGTTAATCCTTAGTAAATTATGATTTTAGAAGAGTATCTAGAGACTAATACAAGGGCTGAAACTGAAACTTAAGCATATTAACGTATTTCTTTCAATTATGAATATGCAAGTATAGAAATTATGTTAGTGTTAACTTAAGAGATTGATGTGAATTGATGGATGGTGCAGTAACTAGAATTATTTTGAGCATCTCTTTTCAATTTCTTATTGCATATAAATAATTGTGTCAATTTTTGAAGTTGTATGAAATATTACCAACATGAAAATCTAAGATGGAATTGAAATATAATTTTTTGAATTAGCTTAAATTTGGTTTGAAATTATACAATTTTCTTGAATTGAAATTAGGGTTCTTAAACACAATTTAGGGGAAATGCAAAATTATCTAGAATTGAATCAATTAGAGTGTTGTAGGTTACCTTTGATGTGAAATTATGTGAGAACAACAAAGAAAAATCAATAGGTAAAGGATCCAAAGTGCTCGACCACTAGGAGAGTGAATGAGAATTGTAAAACTTGTTGACACGACTAAAAGATTGATGTTTTCTTCCAAGTGCAGGAGTGTCGAAGTAATAAATAACCCGGCAAGATCGGGGTCGAACCACAAGGAGGTTAATTGTACAAATTATAAACAACAACAATAGTAACAACAACAACAACAATAGTAATAGTAGCAATAATAATAATAATAATAATAATAATAATAATAATAATAATAATAATAATAATAATAATAGTACTAATAATAATAATAGTAGTAGTAGTAGTAGTAGTA
>NW_011501580.1:0-36919 GCF_000495115.2 Populus euphratica
ATAAGAAGAAAACAATGAATTAGAAATTTAAATGAAATTCAAAAAATTTGAGAATAAATATTTAATTTTATGTGTATTAAATGAATATGGTGCATTCAAATTAACGATGATGTGAAATTAAATGACTATTGATAATTGGGATGTTCAAAATACAAAAAAAGTATTTCTCTATATTGTGATAGAAATATAAAAATAAATAAAAAATTATTGAGTTTTTAATTCTCTTAAAGGGAGTTTTTGTTTAACAACTTGGAATTTTAAAGAGGATGTTACAAGAAAGTTCAATATAAAATAAATTTAATTATTTTTATAGTTTTAAAACTTAATTTGGGTATCAGTTTAAGGCAAAGCTCGGGTCACGAACCATTCGGGTCAACCCAAGTCAATCTAAGTTAATATAAAAATAAAAGTTATTATTATTATAATTTTAATATCAAATTCGAGATAGGGAAAAATTTAGGTCAATACAGATTAACCCGAATCAATATATAAATAAAAATAGTTATTATTATAATTTTAAAACCTGACTCAGGAGTTGACCTAAGACAAGATTTAGGTCACAAGTCTGGAGAGTCAACCTGGTTGATCTAATATTTTTGAAAACAATAATTAAATTAACCTTGTTTTGACCAAATTTTTTTTTTCAAACAATGAATTTTTAACTCGTAGTTTATCCAATGTTGACTTAGATTTTTTACTAGGTCAAGTTGAGTCAATCATTTCTTTATTTTTTGTATCAAACTCAGACCAGTCTAAGACTTAAAATACATATTAAGATTAAAATAAAATTGTTTAAATATATAAGTTTGACAATAATACATATTAAAATTAAAATGTATTTTTTTATATTTTATTTTATTTTATCTTATCTACCATAACTAAATAGGACATGGAGATAATCACTTTTTTTTACATACCATTATCAAATATAATTTTATCTTTGCTTTCTTTTTTATCTTATTTTCTTTGTTTTCATTATTTGTCTCAATTGTACTGAGAGAATAACCAAATATTATCTTATTAACATAAATTTTAAAGTATTTTTGAGTGCCAGGAGTTAGGATGCAATATTGTCTGCCACCCCCACACAATATTTTTTAAGATTAATTGATATATTCTACCAAAACATATTTTTTTAGTCAATGATTGAAAGTACAATTATTTTTTATGCAAATTAAATGCTTCTTTCTCAACAAATAACAATCTTTCATCAACATATTACTAACATTTATTGTAATTAATGATGCTGTCAAACATTATTATCAATAATAGATATTACTATTTAAAATTACTTATCATATTTGAGTTGAATTAACATGTTTGAGTTGATAAATATTTAGATCACCAAGTTAAGAAACAAGTTTACATAATATTTTCCCTTCAACAATTAACTCTATGCATAATTTATTAAGTAAACTTAAATATAAAATTATTTAAGAGCATATTTGATAGTGTGGTTATGGTTATTTTTAAATAATTTTTCTTACTAAAATATATATAAATAATATTTTTTTTTATTTTTTAAAAATTATTTTTGACATTAGCACATCAAAACAATCCAAAACATATTAAATTTTAACAAAAAATAATTTTTTTTTAAAACACGGTACATTAATACTTATTTTACAAGAATTTGTTTTTTAGGCTAACATTCACTGTCATTTAAGCCCAAGGGGGAAAATTCATAAAATGAAGAATTATATATGATTCTAAAATGAAATTAATTTAATGATACAAAGGAAATTACTAGAGAGTCGCTAACGTTGAAAACTATAGAGCAATATACAGGCAAAGCTCGGGTCAACCTAAGTCAATCTAAGTTAATATAAAAATAAAAGTTATTATTATTATAATTTTAATATCAAATTCGAGATAGGGAAAAATTTAGGTCAATACAGATTAACCCGAATCAATATATAAATAAAAATAGTTATTATTATAATTTTAAAACCTGACTCAGGAGTTGACCTAAGACAAGATTTAGGTCACAAGTCTGGAGAGTCAACCTGGTTGATCTAATATTTTTGAAAACAATAATTAAATTAACCTTGTTTTGACCAAATTTTTTTTTTCAAACAATGAATTTTTAACTCGTAGTTTATCCAATGTTGACTTAGATTTTTTACTAGGTCAAGTTGAGTCAATCATTTCTTTATTTTTTGTATCAAACTCAGACCAGTCTAAGACTTAAAATACATATTAAGATTAAAATAAAATTGTTTAAATATATAAGTTTGACAATAATACATATTAAAATTAAAATGTATTTTTTTATATTTTATTTTATTTTATCTTATCTACCATAACTAAATAGGACATGGAGATAATCACTTTTTTTACATACCATTATCAAATATAATTTTATCTTTACTTTCTTTTTTATCTTATTTTCTTTGTTTTCATTATCTGTCTCAATTATATTGAGAGAATAACCAAATACTATCTTATTAACACAAATTTTAAAGTATTTTTGAGTGTCAGGAGGTAGGATGCAATATTGTCTGCCACCCCCACACAATATTTTTTAAGATTAATTGATATATTCTACCAAAACATATTTTTTTAGTCAATGATTGAAAGTACAATTATTTTTTATGCAAATTAAATGCTTCTTTCTCAACAAATAACAATCTTTCATCAACATATTACTAACATTTATTGTAATTAATGATGCTGTCAAACATTATTATCAATAATAGATATTACTATTTAAAATTACTTATCATATTTGAGTTGAATTAACATGTTTGAGTTGATAAATATTTAGATCACCAAGTTAAGAAACAAGTTCACATACTTAATATTTTCCCTTCAACAATTAATTCTATGGATAATTTATTAAGTAAACTTAAATATAAAATCATTTAAGAGTATATTTGATATTTGATAGTGTGGTTATGGTTATTTTTAAATAATTTTTCTTATTAAAATATATATAAATAATATTTTTTTATTTTTTAAAAATTATTTTTGATATTAGCACATCAAAACAATCCAAAACATATTAAATTTTAATAAAAAATAATTTTTTTTAAAACACGGTACATTAATACTTATTTTACAAGAATTTGTTTTTTAGGCTAACATTCACCGTCATTTAAGCCCAACAATTAAACCCATCTTCGTTTAGACTGTGAAAATCCAATTTATATATGAAGTTTTTCCAGCTTCATCGTACTCCATAAGTATCATATTTATATGATTAATTGTTATGAGAAATATGAAATCACTAGTAAAAAAAAAAAACAAAAGGAGAAATAGGAAATCACTAGTAAAAAAAAAAAACAAAAGAAACCCGCGTAAGAATTATTCGGATTCTAGATATTCTAGAAATACGAGTAAGAAGTAAATTAAAGTACAATTAACTTGTCCCTTATGATTGATTGATGCCAAGCAATATTTTTTTTGGAGATGCATAATTATAAATTTAAATGTAAAATTATAAAGTACTGATTTTCAATAAAATAAAATAAAATAAAATACACACGAAGAAGAAAAGCCTCGAAAGGTCAATAATAATTTTATCGGTTAAATACATAGTCAGTCGACTTTAAATTTTCTTATTTTTATGTATTTTCAGCCTTTATTGTGAGGTCGATAGGGTATAAATGCAACATACTTATATAAATACATGGGCTAGTTTTCTTATATATATATAAAAAAAGGTTGAGTAGAGTAAATCGATCCAACTTTATAAACCTATCTGAATTTATTATCCTATTTATTATCTTTTAATAAAACTTTCTATAATTTTTAATGCAACGCATGCGTAGTCTAATTAGATTTAGTTGGAATTAAAATTAGTTTGAATGCTCAATAGTTGACAAAATAACTGTTACATTTAAAATAAAAATAGAAAAAAACCATCACGATTCACCTATTTTCCAAGGCTGTAGATGGTTTGAACTTATTGCACCAGTTTTTGTAGGTAATATGTTGTGTGTGTGTGTGTGAGAGAGAGAGATAAAGACTAATTGAATGGTTGAAATATATTGAACATGTGTTGCCAAGAACTTCCTATATCAATGTCATGGAAAGAAAAATTAGAAGTGATATGTCAAGGATGAGGTCTCCATCGGTCTATTCAAAATTTAAGTTTTTTGAAAGTAAAGCTCCCGAAACAAATCTTAATAACCCCCTGAATTTGAATGTGTTGAGCCTTCTGGAGCATAACGGGAATGTATATCTGGAAGATATTAAACTTAATTACCCCCCGAATTTTCAAGCTTCGACTAAAATCTGGCAATGTTAAGAAATATTAGAAGATGGTTTTATATTTTGCTGGCAATTACAAGCTTAATGGTCGACAGTGTAAATGTAATTAAAGCCAAATTTCATGGATGTTCATGTAATTTGAAGAACAAAATGCATAGAGGAAGGGGGCAAAAAGACAAGGGATATCGAAGTAACTTCACAGGTAATCAGATGTCAACTTCACATGAAATTAAAAAAAGTTAAATTGTCGTCCTTTTTTTAAAAAAAAAAACAAAAGTAAGGAAGGGAGCCGCAGCCGCGAGAGAGAGAGAGAGAGATAAAACGAATGGGAAGAGAGATCACCTGCACACGAACTATCTAAAACTTTTGCTCTAGTTCAAAATCCACGTGTACGCAAAAAGTCTATATCCACGCAACCGGTGAAACCAGTGGACCCGATTGCGGTCCAGCAGCAGTAAATGCCAAACAGCGTCCGCGGACCAGCACACAAAATTACCGGCAAGTGACGGTCACCACAACAATGGGAAACCTCAATAAACTAAGCTGTTAAACACGCCGAGAAGAAAGTCCATTCTCACACACTCACAATGCTTTTATTTTATTTTTAATTTTTGAGAATGAATGAAATGAAGGAGAATAATAATATTAGTAGCGTGTGCACAAATTCCATGGAGAAAAGAGAAGGGAAGAAAGAGCTAACAAGAACAACAATATTAAAGACAGAGAATTTCACTATGGCAAATTCTTCCTTCATTACACCACCAGCAACAACAAGTGATATTGATCAGATGCTCAGTGTTTTTGCCTTATCAACAACAGCAACACCACCACCACCACCACTAAATAGCATCTTTGACATGATGCCATGTGATATTATTGGTGGTGATCAAAAGGCTGGGTCTTTAGGATTTATAGATTTGCTTGATATCAACCAAGATTTTGGTACCGCTGCTTCTTTATTCGATTGGTTTGCTCAAAATCCGATTGTGGGGTCTCAGCAGCAACAAACTTTCGTCCCATCACCGGCATCAACTCTACCGGAAACATCAGAGGTTTTGAATAACCCAGCAACTCCAAATTCATCAGCTTCTATCTCTTCCTCTTCGAATGAAGCAGGAAACGATGCCTTCCAACAAGTTAAAACTGGAGATCAAGAAGAAAAGCACGATCACGACAAGACCAAGAAACAGTAATTTTCTCTTTTCATTTTGCACTATTATATAATATTAGTATTGTTTTTTTGCTTTATTATCTTGTTTGTTACTGTGAGTTTCTTGTTTTAGACTGAAATATGAAAGAAAGGAGTGGTGGGTGATCTGCTGAGAGGAAAATGAAATAAAAGAAGTGTTTTTTTACCTGTTCTGTTTTGTGCAATTTTATGGGTTTTTTTTCAAGTACTGAAAGTGTAGTAATGTGTTGTTGGTTCAGGTTGAAACCGAAAAAGAAGAACCAAAAAAGGCAAAGAGAGCCGAGATTTGCTTTCATGACAAAGAGTGAAGTCGATCACCTAGATGACGGGTTTAGGTGGAGGAAGTACGGCCAAAAAGCTGTGAAAAACAGCCCCTATCCAAGGTATATCATTAGAATCCCATCTTGGTCTTCTTTATGACAGCAATGATCTCTTCTGAAGGATGAGGATACACAAAATCTTGTAACTTGTGTAGCAAGAAGTAGCATATATGCAACCCCCCTCTTTTTGGGTGGTGATGATGATACATACACAAAAAGTTTGTTAATTTATTGCTTTTCTTGCAGGAGTTATTATCGTTGCACTAGTGCAGGATGTGGTGTGAAGAAGAGAGTGGAGAGATCATCTGATGATTCATCTATAGTTGTTACAACATACGAAGGTCAACACATACATCCAAGCCCAATAACTCCTAGAGGAAGTGTTGGAATTTTGGCCGACTCAACTGGTTTTGGTGCTGCAACATCATCTTTTGTTATTCCACAAACTCAGTATCAACAACATGCCTACATGTATAGCTCATCACCTTCTTTGAACATTACCACAAGTAATACTAGTTTTAGTCCCACCTTTTCTTTTCACCAGAGAAGGTCGGATAGTCCATCTTCTTTGCTTAGAGACCATGGCCTTCTTCAGGATATTGTGCCCTCCCAGATGAGGAAGGAGCCTAAAGAGGAGTAGAAATATTTCCTATTAGATATCGGTATGTATTTGATCTCTAACTTACTTGTGGGGTTCTGTATTTGTAGAAGATCCCAGTTTACATTCTTCATGATACAGAACTTTATTGATGTTGGAAAATGACTACCCTTGTAGCTTTTGCGGGAGAAGACTAGTTAATCTCTTGATTTCTTTTGTTGTATTCTTTGTATCCAGAGATTATTACATTACGGAGATGTTGGGTGTTGTGTCATCGTTGTTCTTTTAAGCTATTCAATCTCCTTATATTCTTCCAGCACTCGCTAATTCTTATTTTCATACCTCCTCTTCTGATTTGATTGGTTCATTTGCATTGATATTAGGAAAGGCTATATCATTAATACTGTCAGGAAAACTAGGGTTATGGTTTTTAACATTTAACGAAGATGGTTTGAGCTTTTTTTTCATAACACTTTTGTCTGTATTAAATCCTAGGCTTCTTGTGAAATGAGAAACCGAGGATGAACTTGGGAACTTGATATACGTACGGGGTGCCCTATAAGGATAAAGATGGACAGTTTGTGAAAATTATGTGTACAGAGTTTATTGCATAACATGCATGGGACGGGTGCAAAGTGTAGCAACTTGACAGTCGACACCAATAGTACTCTTTGATGAGTTAATTATAACCATTTCCCCCCTCAAGTTATATACAGATGGAAATGAGTCATTGACTGGTAACGTGTACATATTTTGGCAAGGGAATGGTCTGTGTGTGGTTCTTGATTATTGAAGGGATGGTGAAAGATTTTGGTAGGGATATATAGGTTGCTTTAAGCATTGTCGAAGATGCACTCTTGGCTTCCATATTTAGAAGAACTTTTGGGGTTGTGAAGTCTTGTCCATGATGCACTGTCTTCGCTAGCTAGGAGTGTGTGGATGGATTTCATATGCATGCCATGCTTCAATTACTACTTACAGCCATACATGATTCAGTAGCGGCCTTCTTTTATAGATATCGATGGGTGTAGGAGAAATTAATAGAATTGGTTGAAAGGCCATCTTCAACTTTTATATAAATCATCTCTTAGCTTTATATATATGATCCGATGCTTTAGAAATCACATAGGAAACATGCTAAGCATAGCCCCCACTAGCATATGTATATATACACTCCGCATTTATCACCTATTCATGTGTACACTAACGAAACTTGAATGTATATTTTCGGGTCCGAAACTTGAATTCAACATGTGAGCATGCACCAAGAAGATTGCATGTATGTAAGAAAATACATGCACGGCTAAAATTAGGTTCATATATCGCTTATTAATATAATGTTGTTCGAGAAAAAAGAAATTTGCTTATGACGCGCTTTTGCAGTTGTTTATTATAAGTTAGTGGAGAAAATATTCAAATCTCGTGCGTTCCAAAATGCCATTGCTTCTTGATATTAGTAGCTGGACGTATATTGTTGAAAACTTGTAAAAGTAAGGATAAGGTGCTGTAGTCGCGTAATGATTATTTTCCTAAAATGTCCAGTCACCCTTAATTTCTTGATTAAGCCCTTGCTTAGTCTTCTGAAGATTTCAAATAAGCAACAGCTTTCAATTCCACGAAAAATGTAGCCGAAACAATCTATGATGTGAATAAAATAAAAATCCTCATACCTAAGTATATATTTCAATAATATGATAGAAAAAATTACACGCTGACTATTTATATAAAGATTTAAAACCTGCCTAACAAAAGAAAAATCTAAAGTTGAGTAGAAAAAATAATTAAAATTAGAAATCAACTACAAAAATAACAAAAAGCAACAATTTCTAAGTCAGGTTTTTTATAGAATTGATTATATAGAATTATCTGGTAAAATGTTAAAATGATCCAACAAACAAATTTAAAATTAAAGATGTTCTTATAATTAGGCTTTAACATATATAAAGTTGTACGTTTTTTTAATGAGCTTAAACTTATCTACTTGGTACAAAAACATATTCGCAACTCGTTACACAACCAACCTACGAACATCTAATTCTTAATTATTATTTTTTGTTTGCCAAGATATTTCTTAATTTTTGAATATCAGGATGTAGAAACACTTGGAAAGGCTGCATCCATGCATTCACATCATACCTACAGATCATCCCCGCGCGCGACTATAGAGGTTTTAGGTTCCACCGTGGAGCTAGAAATAGCGTGGGCCATAGTGGCATGCCGGGATGAATCGGTGTGATCTAGAAATTGAGTGAAAGCTTTTCCATCAATTTTTAGGAAAGTTTTTGGAAGCATGATATCATGGTATGAACACAGGAAGGTTACAAGGAAATAATTTATGATCGAACAATGAACATGATAAAGATTCTCACAATTTTGTCCACCTTGCTGTAGCAGTGAATATTCTTTAAATGACAGGATGGAGTGTATTTGCCTTTAAGCATCTTTAGAAAGTGGAAGAGATGGAAAATCGCACCCCTCTTGATTGTTCTCAGAAAAGAGAATTGGAAGGTGAGAATTGTCCTGCGTGATTAACACCCCAAACTTTCTAGTTAGCCACTGATCATGAACGTTTCATTTCAAGTTGCTATACTCTTTCTTAACAACACAGGAACTTTTCATTCCTTAACAGTTCACGTGAATGATCATCTAGAAGTCAATTGCACAACACATTTAAAAGGTTTGTTTCGAAGGTGTTTTGGATCATTGAAATAATGGACTGATTTCAACATCCCATACACGTACGCATACATAATTACCATGAATGAGTGGCATGTGCGTACATACATGCCTCGCTAGTTCTAATTAAACATGAAAGCGTGAATTTATTCTTCTGGGACAAGCAAAAATAGTGTTGGGGATAATCTAGCCGTCAATATATAGAAATTTTATGTTCAGATCTTGAAAAGAGTGCGATAGGAAGGCACTGAAAGAATTAGGATAACATTTTGAATAACTCAAAATTCCTCGAATCACCCTTTTGAAAAGATATTAATTATGAAATGTAAAAAAGGAAAGACAAAATTCTCTGGTGGAATCTTGTCCAAGAAGATACATATAATTGTGCACTTCTTATGCCCAAAGAGGTGACCATTCTATATCAATGATTAATCAATCAAACAACTATGGTTGCATAGGCATGGTCCGCATGTGCTTACGAGTCTTTAGATGGAGGAGGTGGGACGTGGAAAGAACTAGCCTTTTTTTTCAACCCTATTCGTTTTGGATTCATCTTAGAGGAACTGGATATTCCTTTCTCTCCAATGATTTCCTAACCTAGCTTAAACAATGGCTGGTTTACTTCTGCGAGAGAAGTTAGTTTGCCCTTTTCTTTTCTTTTTTTGTTTAAAAGCACAAGTTTGGATCGAAGAGAGGACGAGTTACAGGCACTTGATTGATGGCATGGCCTTGTTTTTTGTCGTAGCAATCCAGCCCTTTTTTGAAAGGAGGCCTAGTTTCTTATTGATACAGAGCCCAGTACTCAAGAAATGGATTGTTCGAGAGGCCCGATTAATGGGCCCTCCCAGCTCGTAACACAAGGGCCTATATTGGAACATCTCTCTCCGAAGAAAATCATGGGCCTTCTTGAGAGTCCAGTCCATTCGCCTTTCTGTATGGCTCGGGCTATGGATCATCTTGCCGAAGGAAGAACCACTTGCTAATGTAACCACAAGAAACAAAACATGAACGGGAAGTCGAGCAGTAAAATTTTAGATTTCTATTAACAAAAGAGATACCAAATATACCTTACTTGTGACAGATTTAACATTGTTTCATCTTAGTTCTTCCCTATGTTCATTAATTCTCTTTTTCAGTGGCCATCTGACATTGTTGACAGATTGTTTCAAGAAGTGCCGGAGGGTTAATTCTATTTTGTTGTTTTATGCAGACTCCGGCGACCCTCAGATTGTTGATGCATCATTAATTTCAATTCTTAGGATTTATATTCGAACAACATAAGTTTTTGAACAACGTAAGTAAAGAACTCAACAATCATTTTACATGGACATGACAGCGCTCAAAAAATGACTCAAACCTAATCACAGTAGAGTAATTAATCATCGTGTGAATGAAGATCGACGGCATAACTTTATAAGGCATACCATTTACTATTATGGTAGAAAATATACTGAGACAAAATAGTCATTCTATTCAATATTCATAATACAAGATTTGTAGCACTTTTATTATTTTTCATTAGGGGAAATTTGCAAGGCTAAAAGGTGTTGAGGGGAATATAGTGGTTTTTTTTTAAAAAAAATTGTTTTATTAAGAAATACATCAAAATAATATATATTCTTTATTTTTTATAAATAATTTTAGGCATCTGATGATCCAAAAATATATTAAAAAAATTCAAAATTTCAGGAAACATAATTTCAACCCCTATTGCTACCTAATGGATAAGCATTAACAGAGACTATTACTTACTAGCACATTAAATTTTTTTATCTTTTAAATATTTGAAGTTAGATATTATATTTGTTTTAATATCTTGAATATAATTCATGAAAAAGAATGAAATGTAAACAAAAACTTGAATAATCTACGTGCAATGCCATTGCATGTCTCAAACTAGTGTGTGTACGCGCGCGCATGTGTGGTGTCCACTAGTCAGGGAGAGCATTCCTTGGTTCGGTTGGTTTTGACCCAAAAAATCAACCACATTGAAATTTACAAATGTGGAGAGAATACAAGAAGAAAAGCAGGAGAATTGAGGGAGCGCACAAGAGAGAAAGGAGACAGAGAGATAGATGGGCTGGCAGATGACCTGAGCAAGCTTTGTAGCATGAGAACCAACTCTACATAGTCGTTTCAAGCCTGCTAAGCATGCATGGTTTCTGAGATCAATTAGAATTCTATTTCAGAGATTGATCCTCTCTTGCCAGGGTCAATAATGCATGTACTCAGAGCATTGATCCTTGTCTTGAGAAAATGGATTTAGCATGTTAGATGAGATTTCTACTTCCGTTGTTTTTTCTACTCTCCTTTTGCTATCTCCATAGCATATCAAATTTACTGCCTTTGCTGGCTGTCATTCATGCGATAAACAAATTCCGGCCCCGAACAGAGCATGAAAAAGATTTTCTCAATTTTTTTCTCCATGCTCCCCCGACTCTTGATTGTTCTTATAAAAGAGATGCTGAAAGCAGGGAGCCTTAGCACAAAGTATTAGAAATTTTCCTTTTCAATGAAATGCAAATATCATATTTTTAACGATCACATTACAAGACATCTAAAAACCTGCCTATCGAACACATTTTAAAATACATTTCAGAAAACTGATTCAAAGAAGTAATAAAAATCTGTCTTAGCCTTGCACACATTTCAGAAAATACCTGCAGGTTATACTATCAATGGCCTGAATTCATGGTTTCTATCAGCAACACTAGAGATCCTTTTTTGCTCTTAGTTTTGATGACAGATTAAAAAGATGTGTGGGCTGTAAGCCTAGAAGACACCACTTAAACAAGGATCTGCATCTGTTGAGTTCATGAATGGAAACAATGCAACCCCTCAACGGAAACAGAACCTTCCAAGCTTCAGTGGTTTCTGACAAGCTACTGGGCCCCTTTCTCTCAACATACTTGGGAAATTTTCAATGTACCATCTCAACTCTGAGAGAAACATTCGGTAAAAAGAAAAATTGAAGCATATGGGATTAGGGTACTGCACGCTCATCATGTACTATGAACTTGACTGCTTCCAAGTCTTGACAGCGTCGTCCAGTAACCACTAACCACCCTTTGGTACAATACATGAAACTACTTCATCTCTCTTTTTTTCGCAGCAATTTCTATTCAAGTGAACTGAAGCTATTAACCCCGGCACCATTTCATATACGTTCACACAAGCTAGTGTAACATGGATATGAGCTTACCTTTTTTGTTTTATGATGCTTATTAAGCTTGTAGTTGAGTTGGCAAAGCACCAACCACTTTGAACAAAACATGTGTGGATGATATTGGTGGGCTATTGCAGTTTGACGTGTTCAAAGAATCCTGCCCAGAGGCAGACCCTTATATCTTGGGTTGAAAGTGCAATCTCCGAGGAACCAAGAACGGCAGCTTCCATGCTTCATCTTCCCTTCCATGATTGCTTTGTTAATGTAAGTCAAAGTTTAATTTTATGGACTTCACATATTGTTTATCTTTATGAAAGCTTTTATTGCAATAGCAATGGCCATGATACAAATTGTGTTGCAGGGATTGGGCGCTTCAGTGTTGCTAGCTGAGACTGAGAACTTTGTGAGTGAAAAAAGCTGGACCATTTAACTTGAACTCGTTAAATCTGATCTGGCATCTGTTTGTCCTGAAACGGTTTCTTGTGCTGATATTCTCGCAGTTGTTGCCACTGATTCTGTTCATCTTGCGTGTTGCATTTATGCCACTCTTCACGTTAAAAGAATATCTCACTTTCTTTAAATGGTTTGAACTAACCTGAATTCTACTTAATCTGCAGTCTGGTGGACCAAATTAGGAAGTCCAGATGGGAGGAAGGACAGCTTGAGTGCTAGCAAGGCAGCAGCGACTGGGAATATACGTGCTCCAAATTCTAGTGTATCAACTCGTAGCGGTTAATTTTCAGAATGTCGGCATCATACTGAATGATATGGTCGCCCTCTCAGGTAACATGTTTCCTATCCTAATGCATGTCAGGACACTCCTGCCACCTGAAAACCACGGTCTAATTTTGATTCGGCAGGTGCGCACACAATAGGAAAAGCTAGATGCTCAACTTTTAGCTCTCGATTCCTGTGCCCTGGTAACTACGTTGGCCGTGATGTTAATGTGGACTTCGTTCAATCGCTACAGCAACTATGCTCATAAACTGTTGACAGCAACACGACAGCTGCAGATCTTGACGTAGTGACCCCGGCTACATTCGACAATCTTCTCTCAATAAAGGGATTCCTTCCGTCTGACCAGTTCTTTGTAATAGAAGATGATCGCACACGTGAGATTGCAGAATCCTACGTGGAGGATCCATTATTATTCTGAGTTCAAGAATTCCATGATGAAAATGGGTGGCTTAAGGCCGCTTAAAGGTGACAGGCGAAATATGCGTGAATTGTAGGACAGTCGACTAATCTTTCTTTCGATTACTGCTAGCAAGATGACAAGCCATATGCTGATAACCTGGCTCAATTTAGAAGCTTTATCCATAATCCATGAGGTTTATATAAACGTTCGAGCGTGTTAAAAAAAGCACTCGAAAATTATAGTTTTATAATGTCCAAAAACGGTTAAGCACCACTTCCGATTTTCTTTTCTGCTGTGAATCTAGTATAACCCAACACTAATAAAATAAAACTGGCAAATAAACAGTACAACGCCTAGTGAATAGTACTATTATTATTCATCAGCATCACTTGCCATCTCGGATCCTCAAGTGGGGCCAAATATGGGGTTCATGTGGTTACAAGTGAATATTGGATCATAGGTAGCAACTGATATGTTATATGCAAGTCATTACCCCGTGCACTGATGGCACATACGCATTTGCATACAGCAACTGTTGAACAGTACATCGCCACAGCTAGTAAAGATTAAGCTGGAAAAACTGTTCAATAAACATCTCATTTAGCATTTAAAGCTCATAGCAGTTGGTGCCGCTCCTGTCGGATTGCCAGTGCTCTCACTTGGCATTTCAAGTAGCTGTAACTTTGCCCATGTGCTGCCTCATATTCCTCTCTTCAAGTTCCTGGAGAAGAACGCAACACAACATGAGTAAGAGCACGACGGAACAGAGAATTAAAAACTCCCAAACTGTCTTCCAAAGCACATTTAAGGGTGTCTATGCCATCTTCCAAAACAATTTACCACATCATGAGACTTGAATTGTCAGTCTCGTAAAAAAACAAAAAAAAATCCAATTCTACTCCCCAAAGCAACCCAATGTCCCATGATCATGACCCACTGATAATGTTATCTTGGCAGTTTGCACACAAGTGCAATGCTGCAGGTGCTTTCATTCAGTTTCATCCAAAAGGGCACCTTGCAAGGACGAGTTCCTAATTTTGATGTTCAGGCATAATTTTCTACGTCTCCTTTGCACTAATTCCTATTTGTCTTGAGAAACTTTGGATGAAAAGAAAACCATCCCAGAGTAAAATAAAAATAGAAAATTATCAGAACCTGCTGGCTTATTCCTCCACATCCAATCCTGAGCAACTGGACGCCCCTGCAGCAGACAATGACCTTAGGAATGATCTATTATTACAGAAAAGATCCAAGGACATGGAAAAACACAAGGTACCTGGAAGCGTGTCGAATCGTTGACTGAACTAGCTGCTGCAGGTAATTGTGTATAACCATGTTCCTGCAAAGTCAAAAGGAGATCCAAAAGGCAGATGACAAAAAACTCCTAACAGGAAAAAGATAAACATGCAAAAGTTGTGTTCACATGCATATTTCCTTCCATTTAAATCTCCAGTGAAAAAACAGATAGCAGAGCATTTTCCACAGTTTTAATGAAGTTAAATTCTACAATGTGCCAGTGCAACAGGCATGGACTTGCATTCCATACAAGATACAAGATATTATAGGTTTAAAACTAAAAATTATGCAGTTGCATGGTGTGAAGACACCAATAGTTTCAGATTAAGGCTTGGTTGTTATTGTTTGTTTTAACAAGGGAGAAAATCAAACATATAAAAAGGTCTCCAATTTCAAGACTTCTCGAGCAATTGTGGATAGCATGAAAAGCACATCCACCTAATGCAGAGCGCCATCTGCAACATTCCAATCAAAGCAAACTCCAGGGAATATACCAGATTTCATACATGTAGGATACATTGATTTTTTGACAAGGGAACCAACAAAGATGGACAGGCTCAACCAAAAAAGTGCACCAGGGGCAATCTTTTTCATACAATGCAATCTACAAACGATCCAAAACTACACCAATCATTCCCTGGATTAACAGACAGGCCAGATTTCTTTGGACAAGAAGACCTCTGGTGGGTGACAATGCTGTCAATTATCATTGGGAATTCATATGAGTTTATGTAATACATTTACATTCTTCCATTTAAAATTTCTATGCAGTTATTATCTTACCACCTGCAAAATATGCAACTTGACAGAATGTAATGGTATGTGGAATGGCCAGGCAAAGACTGAGGCTTAATTTGCTAAAACAGCCATACAACAACTAATGGAAAAATCAGTAATCAAAAGTAAGTACCCACAAAAGGAGGCTTTTGAGGCATTCTCATTTTAAGACAGGCATTACTGTGACACATTAACAAATAACAAAATCCTTTCTGATGACTGGTAATTATCTGAGCATATCTTGTTGACCCCTAACTTCAGTAGTGGCATACTGGAAGTTCATGATATGGAGTTAGCGAGGGTATATGATATGCACTACAATTTGGAACAACAATATAAACACTAACCATAGAAGAAAAGGAAGGCTGTGGCTGCTGTTGCTGGTGGCGAAACTGTGTTTGAAGATGCACCTGTTGGGTTTGTGGCACTTGCTGGGTGGGCAAAACTTGGGGATTTGTCTGTGGTTGAGGCAGTTGAACTGGAGGTTTTTGGTGCAGTTGCTGCTGTTGCTCGAATAATTTCAATTCTTCAGGCTTCTCCCACTGTCCAGTCACAGGGAAATATTAACAGCTAATTAAAACAATTAAGTGCCAACAACAGAGCATATCAACGATCAGTTGCTTACTCGGCTTTCATGAGTTACACCGTTATAATAGTACTTGAATCCCTCAGGGGATGTATGCTCAGTCCAATTACATTTTAAAGGAGCAACAGTCTGACTCAAAACACCTGCAGTAGGAGCAGAAGTAGATGGAGGCAAATCTACAGGAAGTGGAGTGCTGGCAACTGCTTGTGGAGGCCACTGAGAATGTGAAGGCAGGCAGTGTTTTCAGCATATAATCATAATACCACAAGTTTAACAAGCAAAAGGAAGTACAACAGCAAACACAGGATTGAGAGAAAATAGTATAATTTCTTAGATGGGCAAATTAGTGCAGCATCCTAACATGAGAAACTGGAATTTGGGTTTTCAAGAAGTGAAAGGTGCCCCACAAAAAGACAAGTGGTATAAATGTATGTAAAATATAATGGGCACTAACAGGTCAGGCAGATAAAAAATTATCCAACGCCAACACCCAGCAACACTTTCAAGTTCAAGTTTACTTGTGATCAGAACTACTTTTCCAGCAACCAAAATAATGTTTCCAGCTTTAGATAGCAGTTTTAACCAATGATGTCAAGCAAATGATCTACAGCTGTATGCAAATTAAACCTTGCAGCCCAATACATGACTTTTACCAAAATTTGAAGAGAAGGGAGTAATGAATCTAGGAATTCCCGACCACTACACAGCTCTTTACCCTCTAAAAGCTTATCGTACCTGCTGTTTTGGAGCCTGGGGACTCTGTTGCAGTGTGCTCTGGTTTGATGGTTGCATCATCTGCAACTGTTGCTGCAGCTGGGAAAAAGCCTGTTGAGATGACTGAAAGCTTGCTTGCAGGGTTTGAGTCTGTTGTGACAGCATCTGAGCTAACTGAGAAGGGGACTGCTGGAGAGGCTGAAGTAGTTGCTGCTGAATAGGTGCAGGCAATTGCTGTTGATTTATTGCTACAGACATGGGGTGGGGGGCTTGTAGTGCTACATTTGATGAGATGCCCTGCTGGATCTCAGTTTGAGAAGTAGGCAACTGTCTTCCAAAGCCAATCATATGCTGTGATGGCAGTGCTTGACTGAAGGGTGTTTGACCAGTAGTAAGCGAACTCTGTAGCTGACTGACATGAGAAGTCTGTGTCTGAGGATAGGAAGATGCAGCTTGAGCATGTAGTTGAAGGGAAGGTGGCAAGTGCTGAGGCGATTGAAGTGGTTTCTGCAGAGGTGATATTTGCTGGCTAGCAGGGGGGAGATGCTGCAGCGACTGGTTAACAGTCTGAAAAATATAACATGTAGACAATATTTGTTAGTCTAGGATGACAATGAGAAGCACATGCAAGCATCAATAAGTGTCTTCACGTGCCCATGATGCAGCAGGAGAAACTGTCAGTCTTCAAAGTTCTGTAAGAATAGAAGTAAGGGTCTGGGGTCTGAATTGCTAAAGCTAGCAACAAGAAACATATGCTTAGAATTAAACTAAGGAAACTAGTGCGCAACAAAGGAGACAAGTTTCTCATAAGAAGATATTCAATATACCATGCAATCAAAGATTATACATGTCAAGAAAAAGACTGCCAACTCTATGAATCTCTAAGTGGGATATGTGACAAGGAAAGGGGTATTTTATCAAAAGTGAACATGATCAGGTGATCAATATACCATCCAATAAAAAAATTGTTTTGTAAGTAAAAGATACAGTCAAAACAAAAATTAATCATGGGTAAGAGAAAATGCTAAAGAGTTTCAACGTATCAGATAACTGCAAATAGTCTTACCTGGTTTAAAGGCATTGCTAAGTCACCAGACCTAGGAGGCAACTGATTCCCAAAACCATGAACACCAGCATTGGAGGAAGGACCCATATTCTGGGGACTCATTGGAAGCCAAGCATTAGGCGGAATATGGTCACCCATAGGATCCCCTAAATTTGGTGGTGGTCTAACAAAAGTGAGCATGAAAGCAATGTTGTCAAAAAAATAGATAAATAGAGAAGAAGCTGAAGTGACAGTTTATTTTACCAGAATGTTAAGTGAAAATTTACCTAAGCCCTGAAGCTTGAAATCTTGGGCCGACACCTGGACTACCAAATGCAGGACCACCTCTGGGGAAAAAAAAGCCTCCAACATTTATTTTGTGAATTTCATTCAAAATGTAACAAGAAATGTACAAGTAATCCAGAGTGAAAGATGATGACAGCTGAAAAACCTTGAGTCTCCTCCGGGCCTGGGCCTCTTAGGATCTGCAAACCGGACAGTTAATGGTTGCTCACAACCCTGAACAGTTCAGAAAATTGAAGTAAAAAGGTGACACTTAATATTATATTCAGTAAACCTAACATCATAAAAGCAGCAACCACTCCTTACTCTCATTGTATATATTCCGTTAAGACCATTAATAGCTGCCAATGCCATGTCTCTATGGGAGTATTTAACAAAACCACAACCTTCAGAATGATTCAACAGGAGAATCAGCAGTCGAAAGTTAGAAACATGATGGTATTAGCTTCACATAGTTAAGAACATAAAGAAAAGGAAGTGCCATGAAGAATGCACTGAGGAGAAGCATCAACCCTGCACGCTGTCACATAAAATGTTGGCCAATTGTTTACTGTGATATATACTGATAATACCATCCATCCCTTATTGTTATGTAGATAATTTAGAAAAAGAACAATAACAATCTAATTTGCTCCACAAATACCTAGAAAAAAATAAGCGGCATCTAAGTTGAAAAGAAAATGAATTCAAATACAGGAATATTATGTTTCTTAAATAAGAGTTAAGGGCACACCACGACTCTGCTTCATTTCATCACGCATAAGGTAAACATCTTCAACCCGACCATATGGTGTAAAAATCTGAACAAAGAAACACTTATTATTATACACATGCCTAGAAAGAAAAAAGTAAACTGAATAAACGATATTCATATATGCATCGAACTATGAGGGAATGGTATAGAAGGTATATCCACTCATCAGATAAACCAACAAAAAGTTAAATATTCACTAGAAGAGAATAAAGCATTCATTAAGAAGGAGAGAGGAAGGCAAGCTGTCAGAAGAATAACAAAACAATAAACAACCAAAAGACATGTGACATACTTCCTCAACTTCCTTTTCTGTAGCCTGTTTGTTCAGTGAACCAACAAACAACTTGTACTCAACTGCACCTACCATACAAAGGAAAAAATCAGCGAAGGAAATTAGAAATAAAAACATATTTGCATGTGTTCTGTCCTATTAAAAACAAGTTTTAACTGTTCAAGGAACACAGCACCTAAAAGAGCATTTGCAAATGGAAAATATTTGATCCAAGATAGTAATGAAGAACAAGAAATGTCCATTTTATAAAAGTTTTGAGAAGTTAGCAAACCTAAGAATGTTTCAGAGAGCAGATTCAACATGTAAGAAACAGATCAAACTTCAGAAACTTGGAAATCTCAGTTAAGTCATTGACAATTACCAAGGCGCTCTCGTTCTCCATCAGCATATCTAACTTGGATAGGACCCACACCCTGGAAAACAAATGTTTAACATGTGAAACTGCTATAATGGTCCACATGATTGGAAACCAAGCAAAGGAACATAACTAACCCCAGGCAGAGTTCGTTGATTGTGCAAAGCTCTGATGGCCCTATCAGCTTCTTCTGAGGTTGCATATTTTATAAAACAACAGCCTGCATGAGTGAAATGTTTTTAACCTGATTTTCATGGTTACTTACACCTTCAAACGGTGGTGTATATGTCATTAAATCAAAATGCAAAAAACACATGCCAGCACTCTTATGCATTAAACCACTGCATGTCAACATGCAGATTATTGTTAGGAAAAAAGAGTGCTCCGATACTCAACTAGAGCATTGCAGCTTTAGATCCATAAATATAATTAGCTGTTATTATTAGAAGTCATGAGCTCTTAGGACTAATTGAATGATTCTAATCTAAAGGGGTTTGAAAAAGCATGAAGAAACCTGAAGGCACACTTGGGTAAAAATCATAAAAAATGGGAAAGTGGATGTAACAGATGTTCTTCCCGCATTCTTTTGCAGCACTCATGGCATAAAGAATGTCAATCATGAAGTAGTCCACAATGTTCTCTCAAACAATATAATTTGCTTAAAGACTAACAACAAATAAACCAAACAGAGAGCATATGTGGGAAATCATCAGGTCTTAGGCCAAAGGTCTCACATGTAGCCATTTCATTGGTCAACATAATGCGACAAAAAAGTAGAGTACTGATAAAGGAGTTTAGAAATAACAACCATAATAGAAAACAGCAACATGGCAGTAATAGCATGACCAAAACCATATAAATCAACAACTTATGCACAAGCCAAATAGTGTTTGATGATCACTTAAAATCATGTTTGTCAACAAAAAAAAGGAACATAAGATCTCCCCTGCACTCCAGCATAAAAGGTCTGTGGCACTGGTAGTCAAACATGCACCAAGTAAAATGACATCCAAAGCGCGTTCTCCATTTTGGTCTCAAAATCTTACAACTCAGTGAGCCTCTGCATACATAGGGCCCCAATCTAGAACAGACAAATGTACCTCCTCCAAAATAAAGATGAAAAATGTACCATGGAATCAATAGTGTTCTTCATTTGGCTCTTTTTGTGCAAATAATAAGCTAGTGTAGAGCATAACCATGAGACTTCTAAACATACAGCACATCCAGACTCCTATCGCAGCCTGTCTGCTAAGAACTCAAATGTCACAGACATGCACATTCAAATTCCCTGCTGCAGTAAAATTAATAGATAACTTATAACAGATAAAACCTTTCTCGGCTTCATATTTTTTTTAATCAAACACAACCAGGTTCATCTAGAAAGAAGCCATCTGTCTTAGCTACATTATCAAGTCATCTTGGAGACAGGGTAAAATATGGATCGTCGCACATAACAGGGAGAATGGCACAACCAAAATGAAACAGAAACAGGAAAGGTAATATAGGATACACCAATATAAAAGAAAAGGATTGATGAGCTGTCGCCACTAGACAAGACAACCTTCAAAGTGTTCAGCCAAAACTCTTTGAAACATTCACAAAGTACAACACACAATACAGACTGAGAGCAAAAGGCCATTGTTTGATCACAAATGCTAGCAATGGCTGCTGCAAGAGGGTTCTTGCGTGATGTTTGAAACAATTCAAATGATAAAGCAATAAATTTTATACAAACTCTCTCACCATGCTGCAAGGTCAATTTTGCAAAATTTGAGGAGCAGTGCATCAATTAGGACTAAGACTCCTATGTGACCACCTTACAGGTGGCAGTAGTGGTGCACCACTTCAACCATAATGATCAACTAAGTTTGTAGCATCAACTTTCAAACAATTTTGATATATAAAAAAAAAAATGAAGTGAAATAGCACCGGAGAGATCGACACTAATATGCCTCACTGTAAATGGACCCTGATCTGTTATTTAAACTATCTACCTGATTCTATTTAGGAATATATAACCAGGAATTCATCATGAACCTCTCCTGCTTAGCCACTAGAGCACGATTAAAAAAAAAAAAAAACTAATACAAAACCCCTGACACAATAATATACAGCTAAGAAATTATTGCAGTCATGTGTCACCAAACTGCCATTTGATTGAGTTCTACAAACCTGGCACATACCTAGTAAAAAACAATTAAAAATGAACATTTAGTACCTAATAAGAAACACAACAACAAAAAATATTAAGAGCAGAATGCTATAGAGCACATCATCCACAATTGCCACACCATGACCATCACAATCTCATTCAAATGCAACTACGTAAATAATGAAATGATTTCTATTAACCAAATCAATGCAGGTCACCACATAATGAAATTGAATATGAAATTATAACTAATCACAAGCTGCTAGCAACCACCAAGCACAAACCTTAATAATTAAACAAAACCAAAGCACTGGAAGAAAAATCCTTACTTATCAATATTGCGCTCTACCTCACAAGCATGGTTAGAACAGCAAGACTAGGAAATGGTCCCCAAATTTAAACATTCAATTTTTTAGACCCTTGGTTACATGAAATCAAGGAATTGGCTTTTGATAAATAGACCATGGAAACAACAACATGCACACACTTCAAACCAAGCCATAAGCATACAAACCAAAGGGATAAACATCATACATGCCTGCCACAACATTAGTAAGACAAACCAAAGGGATACACAACATACACGCCTGCCACAACATTAGTAAGTGCGTTGTCTTGTTAAGTATAACTGTTAAGTTCTAATGGAACACAAATAGGCGCCAAACCATGAGTAACACGCGTCTTACTACCACAACCCAACTACAAAAATAAGCTCCATGTTATATTCAACCAACAATCAAACAAAAAGCTTCCCAAGATATGTCCACATAACGAAGCTTTAACATCCATCTCACAAGCAATAGGCTTATATTTCTTAAAAAACACATCACATGTTAATTTTCAAGATACTACTGCAACTGTTGGCACATCCATGTTCAAAAAAACAGAACTAAGCCAGAAACCTCGAAGTACAGCATAAGGCAACATTCACATTACATTCAGACAATATTCATCTTATATCCATCATCTCATATCATAGAGAGGGGAAATAATCAGACGATCACCATAGACAATATTCATCCCATAAGAAATGGCCTATCCCTCATATTTCCAGAGTAGCTTTGGAGTTTGGAGGGATGCATAACCGACAACCACAGCTCATTTAAGTAACCAACCACATCCAACTACCAATCCAACTGCTAACCATCTCATTTGACAGTGCAAAAAATGATATCAACAACATTCAAATTGGACAGCTCCCAGTTTGCCAAGAAAAAAACCATAAAAAATCCTTAAGATTATATCATGTTTAACACCATTAGGAGAGTAACAATTAAATATTTTCTGGTGTCACTGTGAACAAAAGATGTCCTTATAAACATCCTGACATAAAAATGCTACAGTATGGTAATAGACATCCACATTACAGAACACTCATTGGGTAATACTCTCACTGCAGCAGCCACTATGACGAGAGGAGGATCTAATCATCTTCAAGTTCCAAACTGCTATAGAAAACTGTTTTTTAGTGGGTTTGCATGTGCTGTCTTCATGTTTTGACAGGACGAAGACAAAAAAGGGGACCAAAACCAACAAGCCCGAAACTTGTTGCAAAAATAAACTGAGATGAAAGATGAGAATACTTTGCTCCCATCAGCCTCTTAGAGACCTGAAACAAGATACATAGGAATCACAATTACTTCATTTAAAAATAGCAGTTTACATACCTTGTTGCTGTCCTGTTCTCTTGTCTTTGATCAATGCAACTTCTATCACGTTTCCATGTTCTTCAAACAAGGGGCGAATCTGGCATCGAATCAGTAAAACTACATTAAGATGGCACAAACATGATACTATAAAGTAAAAATTTCTTGCCTGATAAAGTTGAAGATAACCAACCGTGAAAAGACACAAATCAGCATCGTTTACGGTAAGACACTAGCCACAACAAAAAAGTGGAGAGTACTTGTGCACAGATACATGTATAAGAGGTATCAAGTGCTTTCTTCAGGGTTCAGTGTAAGTCTAATTATAATATTTCATGCATCAACTAAATGACTTACATCCATTTCAGTTGCTGTCCTTGGAACAGAACCCACAAAGAGCTTTGCAAAAGCAAAACCACTACGACCACCACCACCATCAAACCTATCTGCAAAATACAAATTCATTAACATCTGAACAAGAAAAGACAAAAAAACACATAATTTAACTTTAATGGCATGATTAGCACAAAATAAGAGCAATCAGATTAATTTAAATTGCCATTCAATTCCACCAAAACTACACGAATAAACACCCAATTCCCAAATTAAGAAAAACAATAATTAAATTACCATTCAATTCCCACTAAAACTAGACATCTAAAACCCAATCCCCAAATTAAACAACGAAATTGAGTTAAATTCCTTTTCAACTTCATAATGAAACCACGCAAACAAAACACAGATCTCCGAATTAAACACATATCAATTACCAAAACAGAAATTAAGAGAAAAATGTTTCAATTTTAAACTAAACAAAACTTTACCAGGCGAGCTTCCGTGAAACCCTCGTTTGCGCCCGGAAATATTCTGAGGTGGCAGGGACATCGGAGGCGGCAATTGATAATTAGGCACAAACCCCCCACCTGCACCCCCCATCGGCCTAAACCCCCCATCACCACCACCACCCATGGGCCGGAATCCACCATCTCCACCTACACCACCACCCGGAGGACTATCAAACGAGCGCCTTCCCCCTCCACCGCCTTGGTAATTATTAGGGCTACGGCGATTGTAATTGCTGTAATTGTTGCTGTTGTCGTTATCAGAATAGCGGTTTATAGGATTGTCGGAGAAGCGGGAAGGGGCGTCGGAGAAGCGGGAGGGACGGCGGTTAGGGTAAGAGGAATCTTGGTTGTCGATGGTGTTGTTATAGCTGCTGGTGTTGTAGCTGTAGTTGTCGTTGTCGTTGTCGCTGTCGCTGTAGCGTTCTCCTCCCCTGTGTCTGTTCATTGATAATTTAGAGGGAAAAAACCCTAATTTTGACAAACCCTAATTCAGTGACTTGTGATTTTGTTGAAAGACGGGGGGAAAGATTTAGGGAGGGAAAGGGAAATATGAGAGTGACAAAACTGGACTGAAGAATTTTTCTTTTAGGGGTGGAGAAATTTCGTTTTGGTTTATAAGACAACCATGACTTATGGTAAACAATCATTATGGTCCCTCGAGTATCGGTATGCAGTCTGGTCAGCCCTTTTTTATGTAAAACAAATGCCGATGAGTCACAAGCTCTGAGAAAGTTAATGCAATTGGCCGCCACGAAAAAAAATGGTATTTAGAAAATAAATAATTATTAATAGCACTAAATGTCCTTATTCATTGCAGAGACTTGAAAAATAAAATAAAGATAACTCTTTGGTTGTAGGAAAATTGTTTGGTATTTCATTTGTCATTTAATTTAAATGACAAATTATTTATTGTCTATCTTTACGTTTACATTTATACAGTAGAAAGAAAACAAAAGAGATAAAGTGTGTATTTAGTATTGTAATGGAGTGTAATTTTTAAAAGTTTTTTTAAATTGAAACAAATAAAAATAATATTTTTTTATTTTTTACATTAATACATCAAAATTATTTTAAAATAAATAAAAATTATGCATCAAACACATATTTATTTTATATTAAAACATTCTATTTTCACAAACTTACTAATGTTCTTGCAGTGATAATGAAAATATATTTTTTTGAACATATCCTAGTTTAAAACCCTAGTTTCGAGTTTTAACTGAGTTACCGAATCATCTAGATTAATTTTTAAAAAATCAAAACAATATTATTTTAATAAAAAATAAAAAATTAATGAGTTGTAACTGGGTTTTGATTAAACCATCCTAGGTTTTTTTTCTATTTTTTTTAAAATTCGATCTCGGATCAATCTACTTGTCAGGTTAGATTTCAAAACTATAAATGAGAGTGTAAGGTTATCAATTAATTTCCTTTATAATAATAATTGAAAAAAAAGCCAGCAATATTGCTAGAAAATGTATTTTATTTTTCTCTTTAAAATGATATCAATAACTATATATTAAAAACTATTGCTTATATTCACCATGAATAATAAATGATGAAATTTGAAATTATAATTTTATATAATTCATGTAAAGAGTTAAATGCTAAAATTTTTAATTTCAATGTTTAAGCTTATTGTCCGGTCTAAAGAATTTTAAACTATCTGGAAGTTTGACAATTATTGATTTTAAAATATTTTTTATTTTAAAAATTATTTTTGATATTAATATATTAAAACAATATAAAATATAAAATATAAAATAATAAAAATTAAAAATTAAAAATTAAAAATAATTTTTTAAAACATAAATCAATCATATCACGCCAACAATCAAAAGGCATGAGTTAGATGAAGGACTTATTCATCGTAAATGAGAAGTAGAAAGTTCGAGATCCAGGGGTTATTTTGACCCATCGTTAAGACTCGAGAAAGCTACAAATGATTTTCTGATCCAATGATTACAAACGGCTCTGCATGTCTTTGGGCTGAGCTTTGTTCGAGAGCCTGGGTTCGAAATGGATATTTTTGTGGGTTCACTTACTTTAACTTGGATCATGGTGCGGTTTCATGTTACAATGGGCTTTAGGGTTGCGTTTCTAGTCCAGGAAAGATCGAAGTAGAGACAGAAACTTCGCCTATATTATTTTTTTTCCAGCTCCTGCGTGTGCGTGTTTCTTTATCAAATTTCCAGTCTAGACAGAAACTTTCTTCCAAGAGCAGAAGAAATTTAAAGATTTTCTTTTCCAACTGAATTCTTTCTAGTTGCTGCGTGATTGAACATTTCTGGTTTAACGAAACGAATTCATGCCACTATAGCAAGTCTCCACAAATCAAAGGGACTTGAAGCTCGGGGGAGTGCAGATATGACCTTCCCTTCAAACTTTCTTTCATCTTCACTGTTTTCAAAGTGTTGCCAAGGCCACTTCTGAAGCTGCATATCATAAACCACATTCCCTCTCTTCTTTCAGATTCTCTATCTGGGAACTAGAGATTCTCAAAATCTTTAGCAAGCTGGCCTCTTGAAAAATGGAAGTGATCATGTGATCTGCTCTTAGGGATATCGGATTGCATGAAATGAGGTTTACAATTCTAATTCCAGGTCAGGTTTGCTAAAAGAGTGATTTGGAACGTTCTCGTTGCACGCAATTCAGAAACTCTAAAACCTGACAACCATCCACGCAACTCTTCGAGACCTTCCATTTTCACTACAAAAGCCAAACCACAGTACTCGAGGAAAAGCTCGGCTAACCAAGACTGCTCAGCCTAAGCTAGCACATAGATCGAAAAAGACCCAGCAAGCACCATTCACATAGTGAAACGGCTTCCCAGTTAACAACCAGACCAGAGTTGCTCCACAAATTAAATGGATCGTAAGCAGATGACAATCCAAGCAGAGCAGATCCCAACACACGTTTCTTTCCAAGCACCAAACACACAACGTAAATGGGTTCCATTTCTCGGCATACCTATCAATTTAAGTCCCAAAGAGGCCACGCCACGAGCTATAACCATCCTCCTGCAGTGTCCTAACAAAAAGAAGCCTTGAATTACATTCAAACGACAAGCTGATTCAAAAGTTTCAGTAGATACAATACATAAGCACATACCAAGGATCTGCTTCACCATCAAGCAATATGGTCACTGTTTCTTGAAAGTGTACGGTATAAAACAATTCTAAGATTTACTTGCTCATTCCACATCCATGTTAAACAAAAATAAGTGAAGCTATAAACTCGATAATACAAGTATCCTGAGAGCACTAGCTTATGCACCAAAAAGAATACAAGCTTCACCGCTTCACATTTGAACGAACTAGACCAACTAAGCACAAGAAAAGGAAAGGAAAATAACCAGGCAATCAATTCTGTGTAGATGGCCTGCGATTCATATTCCCATAATAGCTTTTGATAGAATACACTAGAAACAATCATAACCCTTTTTTTATTCAGTAACAACAACCAAGCTTAGCTCACTAGTTTCCTACACAGCCATATGGAAATGATTCTCCAAAGGAAACGAAATAAACATATGTGACTATCAAAATCAGAAATAAACATATGTGACTATCAAAATCAGTTCTAATAGTTCCAAGGGGAAGTGGTTTTTTTAATCCACCGCTACTTATAACGGAATAGCTCTTAACTTTAAGCAGAAAACGAGAAACCAATAACTGCTTTGAGAGCTTTCTATCTTCATTCGTAAATTGTAGCCCAGCACTTAAAGCATGCACAGGCAATATAGCATTGTTGTCAATCAAATTCAGGCAATAGCCCAGCACTTAAAGCATACACAGGCAATATAGCATTGTTGTCAATCAAATTCAGAAATGAGAAAATACTTTCTAAACTCTCAAGCCTAGAAGTTTACAACAAAACTGAATCTATTGCATGTTCACAGACGGACAGAGATTACTTGCATTTCTAAGACCGCAACAGGGGGGGGAATCATCTCGCTGCAATGACAGAGCTTCAAAGTGTAAGCATAAAGGAAGCTCAAATGGATAACTTAGCTGTGCCAATTCAGCAATCGAAAGTATTGCTTGCCAAAGAGGCTAAGCAAAGAGTAACAGACACTCCTTTTACAAATAAAGGAACAAAAACCTGTCAGTTGGCTGGAATAATAAATGAAAAAAAAAAAACAATGCAGCTGGAAATTTTTGTTGCCAGATTAATGAATCTTAGGTTCGAGGGGCTACAAGCATGCACAATACAGTTATCTCATGCATACTCAACCTTGCTATACTATCTCCCTTTAGTTATAGATGAGACATGTTCAACGTCTTTCAAACTTTCTAATGTTCCCATTTTCCACATGCATTTTTGGTTTAAAGAAACCAACCTGAGTTGAACATTAAACATTCTTCCTGTAAACAACCTGAATTGAGAAATGACAGGAAACATGAAACGAAATTGAAGGGAAAAAAAAGAAGAAGGAAAAATTGACAGCATATAAGAGATTCTCTCGGAAGGTGAAGTGATGGTTCATACATGCGCGCGCGCGCGCTTGGTTTTTCATAGAAAGTTTAAATAGTTACATTTTTTTTACTGAAATGGGAAACTGAAATGGAGGTGAAGGCAGTCAAGGGACCAGGAAGAGTATCGATCATTGTATATAACTGGTGGATCCCTCGAGGGTGGAGGTTACTGTTTACAGCTGCTCGTTATGTTTAAACTTGACGAGGGATTATTAAGTAACTGCAACAAACATTACTGGAGGGGAAGCCAACTTGCCGATATTATATGGGCCGGTCCAAGTCTAGTTTTCTTCGTTTCTCTGACCCAGATAATATTCTGGGGCTCAAATCAGCCTAATGGCTTGACAAAAAGCCCCAATGTCAATTCCTTATCGTTACAGATAAAAACAAAAACTGAAAATAGTGGTTGTTGATTTTGTTTTTGTTCTCAAAAAAAGTTTACTGTTTTTCTTCTTATTATAGTTTTCAAACCCAGCTGATTTAAAATTTAAATTCTAAATTTTAACCGAGTTACTAAATTTTAACTAAATTATTAGATCTTGAGAATTAATTTTTTAAAATTAAAATTATATAGTTTAATAAAAAAAATTAACAAATTGTAATTAGATTTTTTATTAGATTATAGGATCAACATACCAGGTCAATTGAGGTATATCAATTTTTTTTTTTTATTTAACTTGATTTTAATTTTAAATTAACTAAATTCTAAATAAATTTATCATACCGAACCAGATTTTAAAACCATGGTTATTACTCGTCAAAACAGCTTGAAGTCCAATCTTAATCACTATTACATACAGCAACGGGGTTGATTGATTGTAATAGATATTTTAATTGATTGAAGTGCATGTAATGTTTAAAATTATAGTAGTGATTATTTTTTAATTAAAAATATATTAAAATAAATATTTTTTATTTTTTAAATTTATTTTTAAAAGCAGTACATTAAAAAATAAAAAATATTAAAAGTTGAATTTGAATAAAAAAGAAATAAAAATTATTCCAAAACATTTTTTTTACTGCAAAAATAAATATACACAATCATCCTCTCTTACGTGTAAAGTCGTGACGCCCTAATAAAAGATAATAACGTTGTTGGCCAACCCTTGTAATTAAGGTCCGTAGTTTTAGTTCGTTCAATGAATCATTTCAATAATGATTGTTTTTTTAAATATATTTTTTAAAAAATATATTAAAATATCTTTTTAATTTTAAAAATTAATTTTAATATCAATATATTAAAAATAATTAACAAAAAAACTCCAATTACAAACCGATATCAAACACCCCTTGGTAGCTTAGAGGCCTGCTCGAATGCTTGTTAGGAGACAGTAATATTGTTTGATTGAAAAAAACACAGCGAAGACCACTGTATCCTAATACCGCTATATAAATTAATTAGTAATTAATCTACCTACTGTATTAATTAATTAAGATTAAAATTAAGGAAAAAAATACTAATTGGCCCAGGAAATTCAATGTAGATCCCCTGACGGGGCATTGTTCAACGAAACAATTTCCTTTCTTCTTCTTTTTTTCCCTTTTAGTGTTTTTTTTTTAATTTCAATTCTCATTTTTCCCTTTTTATTGTCTGCAAGAAATAAAAAATAAGATGACTAAAATTGAAAGTTAGGCAAAATTAAAGGCTTTCGATCCTTTTGTTTTACTATTTGTTTCGCGCCATATTTAGGAAAATTACCTTTAGATTGTTTTTATTTATTTTTTGATCTTTTTACTTGAAATTTACATATTCTAGTCTAAAATTTTATTTATTTTACAGTTTAAGAAACGAGAGAGAGTTATAAAAAAACAATAAATAAATAAAAATTATTAATTGATCATAATTAAAAAATCACAAAATTAATTTTCATGTTAACAAATTTTATTTGATAAAAAAATTTCATTAAGAATTTTTACCCTTTGACTTACTGGAAAAAAAAAAGATTGAGATTAAAAAAATTATGATCTTCATGGCAAAGCTTGTGTTCTTAGAACAATTTATAAGCATCTTGAATTGACTAATTGAGATTATAAAAATATTTATTGAGTATTTTCAAATGAAATAAGTTTAAAATAGGTTTTTAAGTTCAGGAAACCTTAACTTGCAATTTAGACCACCTCTCCATGGTATGAAAACGGGACAACTAAATTACACATCGTCTGCCCTTTGGGTGAAGAAAAAAAAAAAAAAGATCAGGCGCCCGGGGCTGCCTTTGCAGTCCGGGAATTGTGTTGCATAAATATTACATTTTTCCAACAAAAAGCTTTAACGCGGGTTCTGACTGGGAAATAATGGAAAAACTCCTAAAGAACTCTTATGATGCAGTATTGTTTGAATAGCGTGTTTAGAAACACAGTTAAAATTAAATTTTTTTATTAAAAATTCTTATATATATATATATTTAGATTATTTTAATATGCTAAATTTAAAAAGTATTTTTTAAAAAAATAAAAAAATTATTTTAATTTTTTTAAGTAAAATATACTTTAAATACCACAATTTAAAGTATTTTTAAGTAATATATTTTTAACATGCCAGTAATAGGCCCCGAAGGCTAGATCTCCCGGGGAAATGACACTCACAATGGCACTCTAGGGAGGACGACAATCGAGTGCGGAGGCTCAAACCACGTAAGAGGCTCAAACCACGTAAGGGGTTCATTGACCGGCTTTGGTAATTATCACAAGCTCGTTTAAAACCTAGTTAGTTAAGTTGATTTTTTTAGGTATCAATTATATCATTACTATTTTTTCGAAGGATTCGAAAACGATGATGATTAGCATATAATTAGTGTCTCGTATATATGATGCATGTTATTTTTTAAGATATTTTTAATTTAAAAATATATTAAAATATTTTTTTTAATTTTTTTAATTTTTGATATAAATATATCAAAATAATATGAAATGTTGTTTTTAAAAATGTTTTTTATTTCAAAATATATTAAAATAATATTTTTATCCTTTAATTTTTTTATTTGAAGACATTAAAGTAATATGAAAAAAATTAAAATTAAAATTAAAATAATCTTTTACCGCAAAAATAAATATTATCTTCATCAAATTGATCAAATTGTATTACAAATCAACGGTCAATAAAAAGCATTCCAACAAAATGGCGGTGCTGCTCGTGATACAGTTATAAGCTAGAGAACCCTTATTTTTTTCCCTCTAGGCTTTCTGTCCACTTCGCTTTCTCTGTTCCCCCCTCTCTCTCGTCCCTGACATTCACTCTCCTCTCACAACTCCGAGCTCCCGCGCATTTCCCATAAAAATCAAACCGACTCTACTCTACTCTATCTCATCAATCAACTCAGGTATACTTTATTCATCACCAACCCTTTTTTATTTTTCTCGAAACCCTTTATTTCAGTGGAGAACATATTATTAAGGTCTAGTTATGCTCAAATTTCGTTCGGCTTTGATTTATCTAACTTGTTTTTGTTTTTCTTTTCCGGACGATTTTATGGTTTCTAGGAGAGTCAATGATTGTGACCGAGGAAATTGTTTTTAGAGTTTATAGGTCCCTCTGTATATTATCAGTCGGTTTGACTTTTTTTTTTTTTAATATAGTGAAAATGGATATTGACTCTAAGCTCGATAAATTTGATGTCAACTGTCAAGTCTGGGGATGAGGGCTCATCATCAATGCAAGTGGATTCCAAGGTATATGATTTTGGCTACAAAATTCTTATATATATTTAAGATAATAATACAAACCGAGTCATCGTACATATTTAAGAACATAGTTGTGATTTTTCTGTTTGGTAATGGTGCTGCAGAACCTGGATATCTTCATCCAATTACCAAACTGTGCACAACCTGTATTTGTTAGTTGAAGCTTACTTGGATTGTTTTGGCTGTGAAGTGAGAAAATAAGCTCATTTTTTGTTTCTTGAAAAATTGTTTGTGTCATTGGTTTCTCATTGTTTGATTTTTTGATGTGAAGGGAACTGCTGAAGAAAAGGATGAATTAACTGACTCAATGAATAAATTGAATGCGGGAGCATCGTCATATGGGCAGGCCCATTCATTCAGAAGAAAACCGGTTATCATCATCGCTGTTGGAATGGCAGGTAATCTAGCAAGTTTGTTGAACAAGTATTATTCTGTGTACAAAATAAATGCAAGTGTCCTTTAATTTTACCATGCATAACATCTGATCATATGTGCATTGCAGTTTTGTATTACAATAAATAATACAGGAGAGCTTTACATGCGAGATCTAAAAGCATATCTATCCGTAGCATATGTAATAAGTACTCTATGGTTTGGTTCTTTATTAATGTTATCGCGTTTCAATAATCCCTGCTGCCTGCGCTTTTGTCAACTCATATTCATAACATTGTTACTGTTTTTGGACAGGGAGTGGAAAAACAACTTTTCTTCACAGGTTGGTTTGCCACACACAAGCTTCAAGGATTCGTGGTTATGTGCTCAACCTTGATCCTGCTGTGATGACTCTCCCCTATGGTGCAAATATTGATATAAGGGACACCGTTAAGTACAAGGAAGTGATGAAGCAGTTTAATCTTGGACCAAATGGCGGAATCCTGACATCTCTTAACTTGTTTGCCACGAAATTTGACGAGGTAAAATTTACCTGCAGCTTTTCTTCCTTGGAAGGGCTCATTCTTATCCTCCATTACATATTGTCTGTGATTTATTCTTACCATCGTTACTGAAAACTTACCACTATTAACTCTAATGAAAATTTCAGTTGGCAATTGAGTAGTCAGTTGCACAGCTATTTTCATCCTGATAGACAGCAGTCTAAGTGTTAACTAGTGGGTAGCAATTTTGGGCAAGGGTATTGGACGGTGGAAACCTGTCTTGCAATTCTATTTTTCTGCATGCAGAGCTTTTCACTGCGAGTTTCAGGCCATTCTCGTAATTCCAATACTTCCTCGCTTCTGTATTCACATTTTCAGGTCATTCAAGTCATTGAGAACCGAGCAGATCAGCTTGATTATGTTCTTGTGGATACGCCTGGTCAAATTAAAATATTCACCTGGTCTGCTTCTGGAGCTATCATCACAGAAGCTTTTGCTTCAACCTTTCCAACTGTAGTTGCTTATGTAGTTGACACACCTCGTTCCTCAAGCCCAGGAACTTTCATGAGCAATATGCTTTATGCTTGCAGCATACTCTACAAGACACGGTTGCCTCTTGTGTTGGCATTCAACAAAACTGATGTGGCTCAACACCAATTTGCGTTAGAGGTATAACTTTTTTCCTTTTCTCTTGATGCATCATTACTGGCCTTTTTCTTATTTGGAAAAGAAGTACTTAAAAACTGTTAGAGGGAGTTGGAGGCCTAGCTAGGATGCAATAATGCTCAAGTGATTCTGGGCTTAAGCCCGTGGGATGCATAACATGTTCAACAATTTTATCAATTAAATAGCTAAAATAATATTTGTAGGGAGATTTTCATCATGCCAGACTCTCCCAATATTTTCCAGTCCAATTATGATTGAAGTTTGATAAGCATGTAGGATTGGTTTCAGAATTAAGGATCAATGAAAACAGTGTTGTCAAGGGATCAGAAACATGACTAAACAAGAAGTGTACTGAAAATTTCAAGGTTTTCAATCAGATCCCTAGCTTTTAAGGGACTGTTTTTTGACATTAGAATGCTGTATTTGCAATTTTTTGTAGCATTGCTTTCAGAAGTCAATTTCTCTAGATGTTTCATTTTTCTTCAGTGTTCTCTATTTAGGAGTGTTGCTCTTGAGTTTTCATATGTAATGTTAGGTTATGATCTTTGCCACTTATTTTCACAAGATTCTTGTTCTGAGTGTTATGACTTGTGCAGTGGATGGAAGATTTTGAAGCCTTTCAAGCAGCAATGAGGTCAGATGATTCATACATGTCTACTTTTGCTCAAAGCCTTTCCCTTGTGCTCGATGAATTCTATAAAAATTTGAGGTCAGTTGGGGTCTCTGCTGTTTCTGGAGCTGGAATGGATGCCTTCTTCAAGGCTATCGAAGCCAGTGCTGAGGAGTATATGGAAACCTACAAGTATTTCCTTAAGCCCTCAACTCGATAAATATTGTCGTTTTGATCAATTCTTTACTCTCAACTACCATTGTTTTGCTTTTGCTTGTCTAACCCATGGATCTTGATGGTTTTAGGTCTGATCTTGATAAGAGACGGGCAGAGAAGCAACAAATGGAGGAAGGGCAGCGAAAACACAACATGGAAAAGCTGAGGAGGGACATGGAACAATCAGGGGGACAGTCTGTTGTTTTGAGCACTGGTTTGAAGGATAAAGCTCAGAATGATAACATGGTTGAGGAGGATGAGGACATTGAAGATGATGATTTTGAGACGTTTACTGACAAGGAAGATGTTATAGACGAGGATGAAGATGAAGAGGTGGGCAGTTTCTCCTTCTAGTGCTAAGGTTTTGCTAGCACAAGTTGGTTTATGGGTAGGACTTTTTACAGGACTTCCAGGAATTGGATGCTAAGTACTCGTTTGAGAATCACCAATTTGGTTGTGGCTGTGGCTTACAAGTGTTTGGTAATGGTTTAAAAGCTAATATCACAACCCCTTTCATGTGTTATTTTCAGAAGCTACAATTTGTAGCTTTTCAAAAGCCACATCCACTGCCCCGGCTCTCCCAAATGGACTTATGTTAGATGACATCTCTTGTGTTTTCCACGGGTATTCTTCCCTGAAGTTGACTTCACGTATGCGCATGTGTTTCGAATCAGCCATCCGCATCGTTGACTGCAAACTTGTTTTGACAGGTTTAAGAAATGGTGAACGGTTTTGTCCAACCCCGCCACCATCGTTTTTCTCAGTCCTGTGCTCTCATTGATCCTTGCACGCAGGAGATGGGCTGTTGCCATACGGCCGATTTTGTAATTCTGTAGCATTTGAACTCGTTATGCCTTCCATATAATGTCAAATGCATGGATGGTTAACATGTACAGATCTCTTCCTTGGATTTATAGGAACCTACATCGACTGCCCACCAAGTTATTTGTTTGATATCCTAGCTGGCTAAAGTTGTGTACTCAGGAATCAGGATGCTTCTTGTCCTAAGCGCCAGGCATCTGGTTACCTATGCGGATCTCCTGTGCTCCTGTGCATGTTTTTGCGCTATTGTTATTCTGCTCGCTTGTTTGATTGTGTACACCTTTATGAATCATAGGGCCTAGTAATCTGACCAAAAAAGAAATTCATAAACTCCTTTTTCCTTGCCTGATTGTTCACGGGAAGAATTTGCACCGGATCCTTCGTTATAATAAACCTATATATAAACTACCAACATTAGTAAACTACCCCCATGGTTTTCCCCCACAGTAGAGCAGTTCTAGTATTATAGACTAGAACTTATTTGCACATGTCAGCATATTATGTACTATTTAGTCAAGAAATGCATGTGTATCTTATGCAGTAATGTTATACAAATATATTTCATTCATAAGATCCATATTTTATGAAGTTGACACATCAATTTATATAGAGATTTCATAGAAAAAATCGTTTCCTTTTCTCATCGCTCTCATTCTTTTCTTATTTGCAAAATCCCAAGTCTTCTCTAATTTGCACTCTTTTTTTAAAAAAAAAAATTGATTTGAAAAAAAATGTACTTGAATTTTGAAGGATATCATGACATTAAAAATATGTGCCAGGATAAAAGCTCTAAAAAGAAAGTTGCTTATAACAAAGAGTAACCGCTTAAACAATCAACAACAAAATTACAAAGTTAAGAATTTGTTAACATTAGAGCTTGAAGAGAAGAAGGGGAACTTATTGAAAGGAGGGATGAACTGCAACCATGCCTTGTAATTTCACTACTGCCATTCCGGCAAATTCTTTGAAGCTACTGCGGTTGATTTTTGTTTTTTTTTAAGACAGACCCTGAGGATAGAGGTTGGCCAATCTGATCGGTACCTTTATGGTTTTATATAATTTGGCGACCCATCCAACAGCTAGATCAAAGAACATGTACTGATTATAGCTACATGGGCATTAGCTGAATTGTGTTCTCGCTGTTTTCGATTTGTGTGCAACAGCAAAGTGCAAACTAGACGTAGAAGAATTTATTTTGTAGTGTGTGTGTGTATTTCTTTACTCGTCGTCTTAACATCAGCTTATTTGACATTAACTATTTTGTTTAGGAATTTAAGATTAAAAATGCCTTCGTTTAAGAAATAAAGATGTTCTTGATTCGGGTAATGGATGGCAAGAAACAAAAAACATGGATAATTAGCGTTGGGGTTTTTTCCCATTGTGGTGAGTTGGCAGCATAGAATTGATGGCCATGATGTGAGATGTATCCTTCAAGAGTTAATTCCACCGACTTCCGGAACTCGGGTCAACGCCCTTAATCTGTAGGGCTTACACCTCATCCTGCTGA
>NW_011501580.1:36949-38444 GCF_000495115.2 Populus euphratica
TGAAGTTATGGTTGGAAAATTTAATTTTTTTATCTGAAAGACAAGGGAAGAATAGAAGAACGAGCCTTGGTTTAAGAAGATCTACCAAAAAGAATTCTCAGACTAAAAACCATGTATGATTCGGCTGGTGATGTCGCTATGGGCTACAGACCTGAGGACTAAGTCCAAATTCTGAGCGCATTTGGAAATTCATAACTAATAGAAATAAAGACACAATGACCAATATCCACCAATGAAGGGAAGGATACGATTCATAAAAAGAATTCTGCAAAATCTAGTTGCCATGAACGCTAGAGACAAAATGAAGCCATGCTTCCTCATATTGGAGGTGGAAAGAAAATCCCCTCATCCATTCTCTCAGCGCGGAAAAGCTGCTCAACGTCAGCAGACACTTTAAAAGATGCCTCTAGTTTACTTGTCATGTACTATGATTGTGTATGAGCGTGCCGCCAGCGCGTGTTGTTATCTTCTAATGCCTTGTGTTTCCTCGGAGGTGCATTAACTCCCAACCCGAATGCCAAAGGCCAGGTGTGGGATTACCATTTTTTCACGAATACTACCCTCGTTTGGGGAAAAAAAACAGAGGAAATCAGTTAGTGCTTTGTAAAACAAGATTGACAGAGGGGAATTTTGTAGAATTCAGTAAAGGATGGTCCTTGTTTCTTTCTTTCTTTTTATAAGACGTATTACCATGGTGAATTTTTACCAGTTTCCATACTTTGTACAGCCTTTTTCTTAGTTCTTTAAGTTTGAAATGGTACAGTGGCCCACATTTATTGCAGGTTATTTGAAGATTAGCATCTCGAATATGACCAACAGAATCTTCAAGGAAAGGACTCAAATATGATCAACAGAATCTTCAAGGCAAGGACAGCCACCTCGCACTCCTTATTGTGATGACAGTGATGCGTGCGTTGTGCTTAATTCAAAGGGTATTGCATGTGTTACGTACAGCGGGAGAAATGACGGATAAGTTTCACGGCTGGTGTACATGCTGGGCAAGTATCACTGCGTGACTTCCTGCAAATCAAAGCTAATGTGTAATTCAGCGACCGAGTTCAGGTTATTCATACACGTTTGCTTTGGCTCAAAGCCCCTCCCTTGAAAATTTAAGATCAACCGGGGTCTCTGCTGTTGTAATTTGGAGCTGGATGGGATGCTTTTTAAGGCTGTATGTGCCATTGCGGAGGAGTGCATGGAAAACTAATAATGTTGCCTTGAGTCCTAAACTCGATAAATGTTTTTGTTATCATAATTATTTCTGGGTCAACAATATACCATAGTTTTGCTATTGCGTTTGGTTGTCTAACCTCATCTGGGAATCTTGATGGTTTAACAAGGTCCGATCTTGATAAGAAAAGACGGGCAGAAAAGCGAGTCTGGACTCTGGAGGGAGAGCCCAGGAAGCAGAACACGGGGATCTCGAGAAAGGACATGGGAAATCTGTCGCTTTGAGCAATGGTTTGAACTTTGAAGGACACTTAAAAGTTCAAAC
>NW_011501601.1:0-24597 GCF_000495115.2 Populus euphratica
CGGGGATAGGCTTCCCATCCAGTTTTCTTAAAAACTGGCAAACAGGGTCTTTTTTAATCAGATTCCCAAGACTAAGTCGATCATGTTCTTTATAAAATAGTGGCCATAAATCATGAATTACACGATACACATCTCCACTAGGATGCGTCTCAAGAGTCAATAGAAGATTATCTAAAGACTCCTTACTCAGGCCATCCTTAATGAATTGTATTTTATCTTCACGGTTTATAGATACCATTCCTAAAGAAAAACATTGTGTATTACAAGTCCATCTAGCACATCGATGATAGACTTCTAGTCGTTTTGCACGACGTTTCTTTGCAAAAGTGCTTTTACCTGTTCCAGGCATGTGTGAAATGAAGGAGTTAGATGACTCACCTGATAATCAGACCTTTGCTTCAATCAACCAATGAATATCTTCAGGAATTCCATGATTCATTAACAATCTCAATCTTACACATCTAGCACGATAAAGTTTTGTAATCGCATTCTGAGGTAGAGCGGGAAAATGCTTTTTCAATTTTTCAAGATTAGTGTCCATTTTCAAATGAGAATTCGAAGAGAGATTCAAAGAATTGCATAAATATATACACAGATATCAGTTATTGTGGGAAACTGAAAGAACCGACTTAAGTCACGGAGTACCGTTATCCGCCATTTGACCGAGTGAGAGAAACTAGCAAAAATCACTAAAAAAGAAACAAAAAAAAATCAATCTTTATATACAGGATCACCCAATTCAATAGAGTCATGTTCAACTGAAAAATTGTCAAAGTAAACTTTTAGACGATGTCCATTTACCTTGAAAACATTGCCATTCTTTGGATTCTCGATGTCATAGGCCCCATATGGATACACATGTTTCACAATAAAAGGACCGCTCCATCTTGATCTTAATTTTCTAGGAAATAAATGCAGTTGAGAATTATAAAGCAAGACTTTTTGACCAACATTGAATGTTTTTCTTAGTATTTTCTTGTCATAAAACTCTTTAATTCTTGCTTTATGAATTCTTGAATTTTCATATGCATCATTTCTTATTTCCTCAAGCTCAGTTATTTGTAATTTTCGCAGTTGACTAGCATCATCCAGATTTGAATTGAAAGCTTTAATAACCCAATAAGCTTTATGTTCAAGTTCCACAAGCAAGTGACAAGGTTTTCCATAGACTAGTCTATAAGGTGACATACCTAATGATGTTTTATAAGCAGTTCGATAAGCCCAAAGTGCATCATTAAGTCTTAAAGACCAGTCTTTCCTATTAGGATTCACTGTTTTCTCCAAAATATGTTCGATCTCCCTATTAGCAAGCTTTACTTGTCCACTTGTTTGAGGGTGATAAAGGGTGGCAACTTTGTGTGTGATTCCATATTTCTTCATTAAAGACTCAAATGGCTTGTTGCAGAAATGTGTTCCACCATCACTTATTATGGCTCGAGGGACTCCAAATCGACTCAAAATATTTTCTTTCAAAAACTTTATCACTATTTTGTGATCATTGTTTCAACTTGGAATTGCCTCTATCCATTTTGAAACATAATCTACTATGACTAATATGTATAAGAAACCAAATGATGGAGGGAATGGGCCTATAAAATCTATACCCCAACAGTCAAAGATCTCAATGACAATAATAGGATTTAAAGGCATCATGTGACGTTTTGAAATAGATCCCAACTTTTGACAATTTTCACAAGACTTGCAGAATGCATGTGAGTCTTTGAACATGGTGGGCCAATAAAATCCACTTTGTAAAATTTTTGCAGTTGTCTTTCTTGACGAGAAATGGCCCCCATATGCCTCAGAATGACAAAATTTAATGACACTACTTACCTCATTGTCAGGAATGCATCTTCGAAATATTTGATCAAGACAATATTTGAATAAATAAGGATCATCCCAATAAAAGTTCTTCACTTCGTTCAAGAACTTTCTTTTATCTTGGGTACTCCAATGAGCTGGCAATTGTCCTGAAACAAGAAAATTGACAATATTAGCAAACCAAGGCATTGTAGAGACAGAAAGTAAAGATTCATCGGGAAAGTAGTCATCGATTGGTGTGATGTCAGTTTTCGAATCTGTTGTCAATCTTGACAAGTGATCTACGACAACATTTTCGCTGCCTTTCTTATCTTTGATTGTGATATCAAATTCTTGAAGTAATAAAATCCACCGCACCAATCTAGCCTTAGAATCTTTCTTAGAAAGAAGATATTTCAATGCTGCATGATCACTAAAAAAAACAACAGGTGAGCCAACAAGATAAGATCTGAATTTTTCACATGCAAATACTACTGCAAGTAATTCTTTTTCAGTGGTGGTATAATTCATTTGAGCACTATTTAAAGTTTTACTTGCATAGTAAATTACATAAGGTTTCTTATCTTTTCTTTGTCCCAAAACAGCACCTACGACATAATCACTAGCATCACACATTATTTCAAAAGGTAATGACCAATCGGGAGGTTGAATGAAAGGAGCACAAGTAAGCAAGTTTTTAAGTTTAACAAAGGCTTCTTCACAATGTTCAGTCCATTCAAAAATAGTATCCTTTGTTAGAAGGTTACTTAAAGGCTTAGATATTACACTAAAATCTTTGATGAACCTTTTATAAAAATCAACATGTCCTAGGAATGATCTAACATCTTTAAGAGATCAAAGTGTTGGCAAGTTTGCAATTAACTCGATTTTAGATTTGTCAACCTCAATTCCATTTGATGAAACAATGTGACCAAGTACAATGCCGTTTGTTACCATAAAATGATATTTTTCCCAATTCAGCACAAGATTCTTCTCTTCACACTTGTTTAAAACCTTTCATAAGTTAGTCAAACAATCATCAAATGAATCGCTAAAAACAGAAAAATCATCCATGAAAATCTCAAGAAAATGTTCAACTATATCACTAAATATACTAAGCATGCATCTTTGAAAGGTGGTTGGTGCATTACATAATCCAAAAGGCATCCTATGATATGCAAAAGTACCAAATGGACATGTGAAAGTAGTCTTCTCTTGATCTTCCAATGCAATTTCAATTTGGTTGTAACCCGAATAGCCATCTAGAAAACAATAAAATTCATGACCTGTAACTCTTTCTAAGATTTGATCCATGAAAGGTAAAGGAAAATGATCTTTTCTAGTCATTGAATTAAGTTTCCTATAGTCAATGTACATGCGCCAACCAGTAACAGTTCTTGTGGGAATTAACTCATTGTTCTCATTCGTTATCACAGTGACTCCAGACTTCTTGGGTACAACTTGGGTAGGACTTACCCATTTGCTGTCAGAAATAGGATAAATGATTTCATTATCTAGAAGCTTAATGACTTCATTTTTCACTACTTCTTTCATATTAGGATTTAGCCTTCGTTGCATTTCTCTAGAGGGTTTAGCATTTTTCTCTAAATAAATTCTGTGTGTACAAATCAAAGGACTAATTCCTTTTATATCAGCTATGGTCCATCCTAATGCATTTTTGTGCATTTTCAGAGTTTGTAATAACTTACCTTCTTGATGTGCATTAAGTTTGGAAGAGATTATTACCGGAAGAGTTTCATTTTCTCCCAAAAATGAGTATTTGAGATTGGATGGCAACGACTTCAAATCAGGTTTTGGTGGTTGAACACTTGAAGGTATGGACTTAATTGATCGTGGTGGCAATTCCTCAATTTGTGGCCTCCAATTACTTGTCTTTGATTCTTCCTAAAAATAAATCATTTGCAAATCATCAGATTCATCAATCTCAATTTCACTGGAAGTGGTTGGAAATTGATCATGAATTAATTTTTCAATAAAGTCCATTTCCTGTAAATCATTATCATCTCTAGGTTGCTTGCAAATGTTGAAAATATTCATCTCCAATGTCATGTTTCCAAATGATAGCTTCATCAGTCCATTCCTACAATTAATGAATGCATTAAAAGTTGCAAAAAAGGGACGTCCTAAAATAACAGGAAATGAATTACATACTTCAACAGGTTGTGTGTCCAAGACAATAAAATCCACAGGATAAATGAATTTATCGACTTGTACTAACACATCTTCAATTATTCCTCTAGGCACTTTTATAGATCTATCGGCAAGTAAAAGAGTTATAGAAGTTGGTTTTAACTCACCTAGATTGAGACTTTGAACAATTGAATATGGAAGTAAATTCACACTAGCTCCAAGATCAAGTAAGGGTCTTTCAATTTTATGCTCTCCAATAAAGCAAGAAATTGTAGGACAACCAGGGTCTTTATATTTCAAAGCATTATTGTTCTGAAGAATAGCACTTACTTGTTCAGCTAAAAAGGCTTTCTTTTTCACATTCAGTTTCCTCTTCAGAATGCATAGATCTTTTAAAAATTTAGATAGGAAGGAACCTGTTTAATAGCATCCAGCAAAGGTATATTGATCCTTACCTGTTTGAAAATTTCAAAAATTTCAGAGTTGTGATTGACTTTCTTTTGTTTGGTCATGGCTTGAGGAAATGGAAGTGCTGGCAGAGAATCAGTCTTTTCTTTGCAATTTTCAGATTCAACCCCTTCCTTACTGATTGTGCATCAAAAGTGTCATTAAGTCTCTTATTTTACATATGTATTTATTGTTTTTATTTGGTTGTTTTTATAATAATTGATGTGTTTTTTTAGTAATGAAGTTTGTTTTAATGTTTCGATAGGTTTTTGGAGCTTAAATGAATTAATTCAAAAAATTCAATGTCGGAATTCAGAACAAAGAATTGAAGAGACATTTAGTTGAAGATTGAAGCAAATCTTGGTTCAAATAAGTGCTCCAAATTTGTCCCAAAAATCAATTCTATTCCAATTCTAGAAAAGAATATCATATGATTTATTTCAAGCCCAAACTTGCCTTATGTTGTGTGCAAACTTCAACCATTAAACACTCAAGGTTTCAATGTCAATCTTAGCCCAAATAATAAGTACATTTGTATACTTATTTGATGCTCAAATTCAGCCCAAAATCAGCCCAAAATCAGCCCAAAATCAACCCCAAATCAACCTTCAAATCAACCCAAACACAATCCATGATCTTACATGTCCACACAACAAATAACAATTGATTTATTTTGGGTAATCCATTGATCCAAAAAGGCAAGCACATGGATGGAAAGCTGGAGGGGATATTTTAACATTATTTTGGGTCAAAAAGAAGAAGGAGACATCTCATAAATGAGGAAGAAAAACATGCACCAAAGTAGTTGTAAAGCTGTCTTGATTTGATTTTTCAGAACACCTTTCGGTGTTTTGCCCATAACTTTTGACTCAGGTGTTCAAATGAGCTGTGCTTTAATGATCTGGAAAGGTGACAGAATTTCCTATAAATATGTCTCTAATAGACTTCCCGAAAAAAAGCTTCTAAGAGGGTCGAATTGCTGTCCAAAGTTAGAGTCAGATTTGTGTCCGAATTTTTTCTGAAATTGTATTGTGTTCTTCTTTATAGATTTCGGTTCTTTAGTTTGTAAAACTTATTATTTCAGTTGGATTCAAGTTCTTTCATGTTTATTGAAGTGTTCTTATATATAATCATGGTTGGCTAAACTCTTTCTTGGATCCAAATCAAGGATAATGGTGATTGAGGTGAGTTCTTTAGGATATGAATGAATCTTAATGTTTATCTTCTTATTTTCTTCATGAATGATTTATTATTGTAAAGAAATTTTAGAAATCATTTAGGTAATGTTATAATCTTGAATTTTTATGCACAAACTTTAGTTTTGGTATAGAGATTGCTTGATTCAATATCTTACTTAATATGAAAGTACTTGTTCATTCTTAAGCAATAATCAATCTTCATCTTTCTAATCTTCATTGTAATATCTGCCGATCTAATATCACCATCCTTGATATTAGGTTGAGTTATCTTATATATGTTGAAGAAATCACCAATACATCACCATTAAAATTGATTTGGACCAAGACTTACTTTTTCTTGTCATTTAAAATCTATTTATATTTTTTTTATCTTTAAAAACAAATCCATCAATTATTTTCAACCAAGTTATTGTTAATTTAATTCCTCTTGAGTTTTTTTTGTTACGTAGCTTAATTTCCAGATCTAACTCTCTGTGGATATGACCTTGATGTAACCATATTATTCGATAGTTTCACCCACTTTTACCTAATGTTTTGTCCATGTTTTATATGTAAAATGCCTTGATATTCTTTGTTTTATGTTTTGAAGGCACTTTTGGATGAAAAATGCAAAAAGGAGTAAATTGGAGATAATTGGCAGATTTGACGTTCAGTCGATGTTTTGTGCAGAGTGTGAGTTCTAGAGATCAAAATGAAGTGATTCCAGTGGCTCTAAAAAGCTAACATCCATACCTTTCTGGAAATGTAATGCAAGAAAAATACAAAGAGGAAGATCATGGAAATCACATCCTTCAAAGTCAAATCTCGTATTCTGCCACTGTTGACCTTTGTCCATTCAAAATTCCATATCTGGAGCTATAGAAGTCCAATTGATGCAAACTCAATTTTTTTGGATTCATGACTCAAAGGTCTAGAAACGCTCCAATTTTCAGCCCAAAAAGATGTCAGATGAGGGCGATATGATTTTTCAAAGATGACAACTGAATTCTGCCAGCAATCAGGTTTCGTGAAGAAATGAGTCCAAATTATGTTTCGAAGCTTCTAAACTATCATCCAAGTTATAATTTCAGCAATTTAGCCCCTCTAGTAAATCAATCTAGAAGGTCAAGAAAAGTAGCCACCAACCTCAATCCACCAACCTCAAATCACCAACCACAAACCAGCTGCAAGTTGGAATGCTGCCATTGTCAAAGAAGGAGGCTACAATGGTGGGTTGTTTGTGGTGACTACTAATGTCAAAGTTTGGCAAGTTTGGCAGCCACCATTGTTGATAAAGAAGCAAGAGGAGCTGCCATTGAAGCCTATATATAGACATCAAGAGAGCCAAGAAAGAGGAGGAGGGAGTGCAATAGAATCAAAGAAAGGTGGTAGCAACTAGAAGTGAAGAAACACAAACTCTCCTCTCTACATACTAGAAATAATGCTTTCTTTTATCTTTAGGAGTAGTTGTTCAATAGATATGCAAGGCTAAGCTCTTTTCTTGGTTGCAAGGACGCAGAAACTTTCAGATTTCAAGAACTGTGAGATTTATTCTTCATTTATTTTCAGTTTGTATTATGAATGAGTATGATTGTTTTCCTATGCATGTTTTCTATGATTGTTGTTGATAATTGCTAGAGCGGACTCTAAGTTATTATTGTGAACAATCTATTGCTAAGTTTGGTATCAAAACTGGAGTTAGGGTATATAAACTTGTGAAGCAACTAAGCTTGATAATTGTGGCGGAACTACGTTATTAAACTTAGGGAAAACATTCGATCAAAGCAACACAAGCAGACAACTTGGTTGTTAAGATTAATGAATTTATCTAGATCTTAAGGCTGCCATTAGATTAAATCATTAGTGCGGACACTGTGATTATTTGTTGGTTAGGGCTAGTTATACGGCGGATCCGTTAATTAACCAAAGTTAAGAAAAGATAAAAATTCAGAATATAAACTGGAGTTTCGTTTCAAGGATCGGTTCTGATTTCTGTAGGTGGATGTGTGCTTGTGACCAAGGTTTGTTTTCTTGATAAATTTCAGTTTTAATTGATTGTGTTCACTAGTTTAATTTCTTCCATAGTTTAGATTATCACAAATCAAAACCCCCCAATTGCATAACGTATAGCATAAAAATCTAAACTAAATCTTCCTCGTGGGATCGATCCCTTGCTTGCTCTATACTATCTTGTGTGATTTAAGTGTAAGGGTAATTAATTTGTGCGACCGCGACATCGCAACAAATTTTGGCGCCGTTGCCGGGGAAGTAATTTTAGTTAATTCTTGTGCTTGTATTGTTATTTTTATTTGCTGTGATTATTATTATTATTCAAAAAAAAAAAACAAAAAAAAAAGTTTTTTGCTTGCGGTGGTACTGTTCACTTGCTGCAACGGTACTGTTCAAAACAGATTTGTTTGTGGAATTAAGGTTCGACCTTTTGTTTTCTGAAGGGAAATGACGTTTTGAACAAGACTAGTGGTAAACCACTAACCTTACCATTTCGAGGCCAAATTCCTCTGTTATCTAAGGTTTTTAGGCAATTTTAGTTTCCTAGCATTGGATTTTCATATAATTTGCATTATTTTTCATCTCTTGTGTGGTTTCTTTCTTTTGAATTTTCTTAGCAATTGATGCCTGTGACCCGTTCTACTAATCAAATTCAAGTGCAGGTTGATTTTGAAATAGAAAGCACTTTACGCAGGTTAAGAAAGGAAGCTCGCCTCAACACCATGGCTATTGCAAGACAACAAACACTCAAGGAGCTTGCTGCTCCTAATGTGGAAAATCAGCCACTATGCATAAACATTGACAATAATGTAAACTTTGAGCTCAAATCTGGTTTTATACATTTGTTACCAACATTTAATGGTCTTGCAGGAGAAGATCCACATACTCATCTCAAGGAGTTCATGGTTTGTGTTGGCATGAAACCAAATGGAGTTGATGAAGAACAGGTTAAGTTGAAAGCTTTCCCTTTCTCTTTAAAAGGGGCAGCAAAGGCATGGCTTTTCTCTATTCTCCCAGGATCTATTGGAACTTGGAATGCCATGAAGAAGATTTTCCTTGAGAAGTATTTCCCAGCATCTCGAGTTGCCAACATAAGGAAAGAAATATGTGGGATTCGGCAATCTCATGGAGAGACACTCTTTGAGTATTGGGAAAGATTTGAGCAACTGTGCATTCAATGTCCTCATCATCAAATACCCGATCAGTTGCTCATTCAATATTTCTATGAAGGATTAATGCCTACTGACCGTAGTATCATTGATGCTGCAAGTGGAGGCGCATTGGTGGATAAGACACCCGAGGCTGCACGCCAATTGATTTCAAACATGGCAGCCAACTCAAAACAGTTTGGCACTCGTGGAGACTTCTCCAACAAACGAGTAAATGAGGTAAGTATTTCTAACATTGAGAATAAAGTTAATGATCTTACTTCTCTTGTGCGTTCTTTGGCTTGTGGAAATGTGCAGCAGGTGAAAGTTTGTAGCATATGCTCCTTACAAGGACATGCTTCAGATATGTGCCCAACAATGCAAGAAGATTATATTGAACAAGCTCATGCAATTGATGGAGCATTCAACGGACAGCTCCAGCGTAAATATGATCCCTTTTCCAACACGTACAATCCCGGATGGAGAGATCATCCCAACTTACGCTATGGCAACCCATCCCAACAAGGCAATCAAGGCCGACAATTCCATCCCCATGGATTTCAGCCCCAACAAAATTATCAAGCAAGACAACCCCCTCCATTCACAAACTCCAATGTTACTGGGTCGTCATCCAATGATGATCTTCGTGAGATGATGAAAACTTTGGCTTCTAATACTGTTACCTTGCAACAAAATGTCATGTCTTTTCAACAGGAAACAAGGTCAAGTATTCACAACTTGGAGAAGCAAATGGGGCAAGTAGCTTCAAGTGTAAGGAAATTGGAGGCACAAATGAATGGAAAATTGCCTTCCCAGGCATTGAATCCAAAAGAGAATGTTAGTGCGATCATGCTGAGAAATGGGAAAGAACTTGAAGAGAAAAGGTCGAAAGAGATTGAGATGGAGGAAGAAGAAGAGATAGAAACTGAATTAAGTACAAAGAAGAAACATCCTTCTCCTTTCCAAACTGAAACAACGACCAACACTCCAAAGGTAACTCCTCACTCAATGAATTCTAGTTTTAAAGCAATTCCACCCTTTCCTGTGAGTTCTTCTAGGTCAAAGAAAGAGGACAAAGAAAAAGAAATTTTAGAGGTTTTCAAGAAAGTAGAACTCAACATTCCTTTGCTTGATGCTATCAAGCAAATTCCCAAGTATGCCAAATTTTTGAAGGAGTTGTGTACTACCAAGAGAGCTTTCAAATTGAAAGGTCATGAAATGGTAAGTATGGGTGAAGTTGTGTCTGCTATTGTTCAAAAGAATATGCCTTTAAAGCAAAAAGACCCAGGTGCGTTTACTATCCCATGTGTTATTGGTAATGCTAGTTTTAAAAGAGCTTTATGTGATTTAGGTGCATCCATTAGTGTTATGCCTAAACATGTTTATGATTCTCTTAGTCTGGAACCTTTGAATAAAACTAGCATTGTAATACAACTTGCAGATCGTAGTTTTGTTTACCCACTTGGTGTGATAGAAGATGTTCTAGTCAAGATTGATAGTTTGGTTATTCCATGTGATTTTTATATTCTTGATATGGAACATGATTCTTGTGATTTATTAACCAGCACTCCTATATTGTTTGGGAGACCATTCTTGAAAACTGCCAATACAAAGATTGATTGTGGTAAGGATACCTTGTCTATGGAGGTAGGAGATGAAAAAATTGAATTCAATTTTCATGATGCAATGAAATATCCTTATAGCAATGTTTATTCTATCACATGCTATGACCAAATTGATAAGTGTGTGCAGCAAGTTTGTGATTTTGATTGCGAAGATGGATTAAGCATAGCTTTGAGCTATGGCTATGATTTCACCAAGATAGAAGAGATGGAGAGGCACATATGTGTTCCCCAAAACATGCACGAATCAGTATTGGCCTTACAAGCTTTACAAACCGTTCCCCATGGTAATGTCTTTATTGATTTATTACTCTCACATAAAAAGCTTTTGCCATCTATTTTACAGGCCCCCGAGTTAGAATTAAAACCTTTGCCCGATAATTTGAAGTATGTATTCATTGGCGACAACAATACACTTCTTGTTATCATAGCAAAAGGTTTGACAAGTATACAAGAGGAAAAACTTGTGAAGTTGTTGTGTGATCACAAAACGGCCATTGGATGGACTTTAGCTGACATCAAGGGCATTAGTCCCTCAATGTGTATGCATCACATACTATTGGAGGACAACGCAAAACCAACAAGGGAACTGCAAAGGAGGTTGAACCCACCTATGATGGAGGTAGTGAAAGCTGAAATTTTAAAACTGTTAGATGCAGGAGTCATTTACCCCATCACTGACAGTAAATGGGTGGCGCCAATCCATGTGGTGCCTAAAAAGACTGGAATCACATTGGTGAAAAACAAAAATAATGAGCTCATTCCTACTCGCATCTCGAGTGGATGGAGAATGTGTGTTGATTATAGAAAGCTCAATCTTTCTACACGCAAAGATCATTTCCCATTACCATTCATAGATCAAATGCTTGAACGCCTAGCAGGTAAGTCTTTTTATTGCTTTCTTGATGGATATAGTGGATACAATCAGATTGTTATTAATCCTGAGGATCAAGAAAAAACTACATTTACTTGTCCATTTGGTACATATGCATATAGGAGAATGCCTTTTGGTCTTTGTAATGCTCTTGCAACTTTTCAAAGATGCATGATGAGTATTTTTTCTGACTATGTTGAAAGAATAATCGAGGTTTTTATGGATGATTTCACGGTGTATGGTGATTCTTTTGATAAATGTTTAGAAAATTTATCTTTGATCCTAAAAAGGTGCATTGAAACAAACCTTGTCTTGAACTATGAAAAGTGTTATTTTATGGTAGAACAAGGAATAGTTCTTGGGCATGTTGTGTCTTCACGTGGATTACAAGTTGATAAAGCTAAGATAGATGTTATTTCATCATTGCCTTACCCCTCATGCGTGAGGGAAGTTCGTTCTTTTCTAGGTCATGCAGGTTTCTATCGACGCTTTATCAAAGATTTCTCGAAGATTACAACACCTTTATGCAGACTATTAGCCAAAGAAGTGGATTTTGTGTTTGATCAAGCCTGTAAAGATGCTCATGATGAGCTTAAGAGACGTGTCACATCTGCCCCTATCATCCAACCACCAAATTGGGATGAACCTTTTGAGATAATGTGTGATGCGAGTGACTATGCAGTAGGAGTTGTGCTTGGGCAAAGAATTGGGAAGAATTTGCATGTTATTGCCTACGCTTCTCGCATGTTGGATGGAGCACAATGCAATTACCATACAATTGAAAAGGAACTTTTTGCAGTGGTGTTTGCTCTTGAAAAATTCAGGTCATATCTACTTGGTACAAAAGTCATTATTTTTACTGACCATGCAGCTCTCAGGTATCTTTTGAAGAAGAAGGAGTCCAAACCAAGACTGATTAGGTGGATCTTGCTTTTACAAGAATTCGATCTTGAGATCAAAGACAAAAAAGGTGCCGAAAACCATGTGGCTGATCACTTGAGTCGACTAAGGACCGATGATATTCCAACTGAAACAATAAGAGAAACATTTCCTGATGAACAGTTGTATATGTTGCACTCCTCTACAAGACCATGGTATGCTGATTTGGTGAACTATTTAGTCACTAAAGAATTCCCTCCAGGTTTGTCTACATCCCAAAAGGACAAGTTACGAGCTGATGCTAAATATTATTTTTGGGATACTCCTTACTTGTGGAAATCTGTCATGTTTTGAGCAAGTTGAGTATTGATTGTCTCTTGCTTTTCAATGAATGCATGCAATGTTTCCTCAAGATTTCTTCTAGAAGGTGGAGCATAAGGAGGTGCATATCCATGAGAATTTTGGAAATTGTGGTGTGCTTGAAATGGTGGTTGTGAAGTTTGTGCAATGTTGTTCTCACTCTTCCAACTGAAATTTGGGTGATTTCTCCAACCAGGGTTGTATGTTTGGGAGTATGGGTTGTGGTTAGCCCTTTGGACACTGTTTAAAGCATGGGCTTGTTCATGGAGACATTCTTTAAAAGAAGGCAAGGTTGGACAATCGTTGGTTGAGTGTTCATTTGTTTCACAGATTTGACACACAATGTTTTCAACAGATTTTAATTGACCACTCTTTTTCAATTCTAGTGCCTCGACTTTTCTAGCTAAAGATGCAAACTTGGCTTGAAGGTCATGATCTTCCCTAAGGTTGTACATACCTCCACTAGATGTATGAGGTTGAGTTTTACTCGGTGCCTCATAAGTACCCGCGGTGTCCTAATTTTGAGCATTTTCAGCTAACAAGTCTAAGTACTCCATTGCTTCATCAGGGTCTTCATCTTCAAAAGTTCCATTGCACATCAATTCAACCATTTGCCTATCTTTAGGTGTTAACCCTTCATAGAAATGTGAAACCAATCTCCATGTTTCAAAACCATGATGAGGGCAAGTACTAAGCAAGTCTCGATACCTATCCCAACATTGGTAAAATGTTTCTCCTGGTTTTTGAGTGAAAGTGGTGATTTGTCTCTTGAAAGAGTTTGTTCTATGAGATGGGAAAAACTTCTTCAAAAACTGTTGTTGCATTTCATCCCAAGCACGAATGGATCCTGGTCTTAAATTTTGTAGCCATGTTTTAGCTTTATCTTTTAATGAAAAAGGAAAAAGCTTTAATCTGATGGTGTTCATGCTACAATTTAAATTATTATATGTGTTGCAAACCTCCTCAAATTCCCTTAAATGCAAGTATGGATTTTCCAATTCTAAGCCATGAAAAGAAGGTAAAAGTTGAATAATACCTGGCTTAAAATTAAAATGAGATGCATCAAGAGAAAAAACTATGCATGATGGTGCACTTGTTCTTGTGGGATTCATGTGGTCTCTAAGTGTTCTAGCACGGTTATTCTCATTATTCTCATTATGAAGTGATTGATTATCTTCTTCGGCCATATTTTCTGAAAATGATGAGGATACCCTACAAAGTCTACCACTTGATGTACGTGACCACACTCTCATGCACGTGTAGGAATAAAAAAAAAAAAAAAAACGTGACCACACTCTCATGCACGTGTAGGAATAAAATAAAAAAGAAGAAGAAAGCAAAAGAAGGAGGAAGAAAACAAAATAAAAAGAAACAAAAGAAAAGAAACAAACTTATATACAAGAAAAGTGAAAAGAGAAAATAAAATAAATATTATAATTTATACAAGAACTTACCTCCCCGGCAACGGCGCCAAAAACTTGACAAGACTAAAAGATTGATGTCTTCTCCCAAGTGCAGGAGTGTCGAAGTAATAAATAACCCGGCAAGACCCGGGTCGAACCACAGGGAGGTTAATTGTACAAATTATAAATAACAATAATATAACAACAACAATAATAATAACAACAACAATAATAATAGTAATAACAATAATAATAATAATAAAGAAAAAGAAGAAGAAGAAGAAGATGAGAACTTTGAGATGTAATATTAATGAAAGGATTAAACAATGATAATAACAAATGTCAAGGTTAGAGGATCCACTAATGATATGTCAAATAAGTATAGTATAAACTCTTATTATTCAATTGGAAACCACACATAAAGGCGGTTCCAATATGATTATAGATTGTTAACATGATTACATTAGTCATCTTATTCTATTAATGCTAGTACTTGTAAATTTCGTCAAGCATTCATGATTATAACTTATGTTAACAACAAATCAAGTTCCTCTCATAGGTCAGGTGTCGGCTATACCATACAGTATGAACTATGAAAGTGCCAAGCATTTGTTGTACCAAGCGTTATACAACATAAATCAAGATTAGTCATTTAACAAGCAAAGTATTAAAGAGTGAACAAGATAACAAATACAAAACATGTTAGTATCAAACATTAAAGTCCATATTAAGTTTACATTATACTTATTCTTACACCATTAGTGTAACCTTTTCACCTTGACATAATAAACTTAGCTAGACATAATGAAAGAAAGAAAAATAAATAAAAAAAATAAGAACATAAATAAGATAAAAGTTAACTAAGTAAATGAAAGGAAATGAAAGGCATAAACTTGATATTAATGAAAGCAAAGCATAAACATTACAAAAAATACAAAGAGAGAAAGGAAGAGCATGATCTTGATCTGGACACCAAGATGCCTAAATGCATGGCAAATGCCTCCTTTTATAGGCCAAAAATTGGGAACTATTGATTTGATGACTAATTGATGAGTGGGTAGCCAACTCTTGACTTGGTGACAATCCTTATCTTTTCTTGTCTGCCCAAAACGTCATTGATAACGTCAAAATTGGAGCCACTTGAAAACATGAAAGTTGTAGGCAATTGTCTAAGCTTTCTTGTGTAAAATATTCAGCTCATTTCGACTTCTAGAACTCCAGATATGGCCAAAATACTGAACAGTGCTCGGGCTGGAGGATAGCTTCGGGCTTCTTTGTTGTTGCAATAATTTGGACTTGAAAATGGCCTTTTTAGATCTTGGGCTCCATATGAAAGTTGTAGGCCTATGTCTTACCTTTCCATCCATATAAAGTAGACCTAAATCTGAGATCTATAGCTCTAGATATGACCCAATTACCGAACAGTGTTCCGGTTTGGATTGCATCGACATCTCTTTTCTAATTTTGGTCATCTCTTTGCCCTTGCAATTTAAGTTCTTAAAGTCATCAATCAATCTTTTCATTTATGTGATAGGCCTGCATTTAAAATGAACATTTACCACAAATTAAAGGTATCTTATATTATTAGATATATTATTATAAAACATGCTTTAGTTAAAGAGTTATTGATACTTCAAATGCAAAATGATGATATAAAACCATGATAAAAATGCACTTTTAAGTACTAATCATGTATCCTTATAGGGCCTTTAATATTGAGAATCCAAAGAATAATAATATTTTTAAGGTAAATGGATATCATTTGAAAGCTTTCTTTGATAATTTTTCTAGTAAAAATGAATCCATTGGTTCGAATGATTCTATAGATAAAGGTTGATTATTTTGTTTTTCTCACATTATTTTCATGTTTTTTTTTTGCATGACTCTTGGTTTGCTAGTCTCTCTCACCCACCCTAGTTAAATGGTGGATAACGGTATTCCGTGACTCTTAAGTTGGTTTTTTTAGTTTCCCAATATAACTGATATCTATTTATATATTTGTTCAATTCCTTATTCCTTCTCTTTTCTTTATATCTCTTTTGCACTTCTCATCTTAAAAAATAGATACCATTATTGAAAAATTGAAAAATTATTTTCCTGCTCTATCTCAGAATGTGCAAGATTGAGGTTGTTAATGAATCATGAAATTTCTGAAGATATTCGCTGGCTGATTGAAGCAAAGGTCCTATTATTAGGTGAGTCCTCTAATTCCTTCATTTCACACATGCCTTAAACAGGTAAAAACACTTTTGCAAAAAAATATTGTGCAAAACAACTAAAAGTCTGTTACAGATGTACCAGATGGACTTGTAATGCAACATCTTATTCTTTAGAAATGGTATCTATAAACCGTGAAGATAAAATACAATTCATTAAGGATGGCCTGAGTAAGGGGTCTTTAGATAATTTTCTATTGATTCATGAGACACATCCGAGTGGAGATGTGCATCGTGCAATTCATAATTTATGGCCATAATTCGATAAAGAACATGATCGACTTAGTCTTGGGAATCTAACTAAAAAAGATCTTGTTTGCCAGTTTTTAAAAAAACTTGATGGGAAGTCTATCCCGACCCATAGAGGGCGTTTAAGCTGTTCTTGGTGATTATACTTAAAAGTGCATTTTTATCAAGGTTTTATATCATCATTTTGCACTTGAAGTATCAATAACTCCTTAACTAAAACATGTTTTATAATAACATATCTAATAATATAAGATACATTTAATTTATGGTAAATATTTATTTTAAATACAGGCTCATCATATAAATAAAAGGATTGAGTTTAAGAACTGAAATTGAAAGGACAAAGAGATGGTAGTGTAGTCCAAATCGGAACACTGTTCAGTAATTGGGTCATATCTGGAGCTGTAGATCTCAGATTTAGGTCTACTTTATATGGATGGAAATGTAAGACATAAGCCTACAACTTTCACAGAGCCCAAGATTTAAAAAGTTCTATTTCAAGTCCAAATTGTAGCAACAATGAAGAAGTCCAAATCTATCCTGCAGACCGAATACTATTCAGTGTTTGGCCCATATCTGGAGTTCTGAAAGTCTAAATGACCTTCATTTTTTTTTTCTAGAAAGCTGATATAATTTCCTACAGTGTTCATGTTTTCAAGTGGTTTCAATTTTGATGTTATCAAAGACATTTTGGGCAGATAAGAGAAGATAAGGGTTGTCACCAAGTCAAGAGTTGGCCACCACTCATTAATTAGTCATCAAATCAATATTTTCCAATTTTGGCTTGTAAAAGGAGGCATTTTCCATGCATTTAGGCATCTTGGTTTCTATATCAAGATCATATTCTTGTTTTCTCTCTTTGTATTGCTTAAGTTTTGCTTTTATTAATATCAAGTTTATGCCTTTTATTTTTTTTCCTTTACTTAGTTAACTTTTATCTTATTAATATTCTTATTTTGTTTATATATTTTTCTTTCTTTCATTATGTTTAGTTAAGTTTATTATGTCAAGGTGAAAAGGTTACATTAATGGTGTAAGAATAATTATAATGCAAACTCAACATGGACCTTAATGTTTGATACTAACATGTTTTGTATTTGTTATCTTATTTACTCTTTAATACTTTGCTTGTTAAATGACTAATCTATATTTATGTTATATAACATTTGATACAATAAATACTTGGCACTTTCATAACTCAACCATATGGTATAACCTACACTTGTGCTATAAAAGGAACTTGATTTGTTTTTGACATAAGTTATAATCATGAATGCTAGACAACATTTACAAGTATTAACATTAATCGAATAAGAAAACTAATGTAATCATGTTAACAATAATCTGATTAGAACCTCCTTTATGTATGGTTTTCAATTGAATAACAAGAGTTTATACTATACTTGTTTGACATACCATTAGTGGATCCTCTAACCTTGATATTTATTGTTATCATTATTTAATTCTTACATTGATCTTCCATTTTAAAGTTCTCATTTTCTTCTTTTTTCTTCTTTTTTTTTATTATTATTACCAGTACTACTACTACTACTACTATAATTATTATTATTATTGGTATTATTGTTACTAATTAGTACTTAAAAATGTATTTTTATCAAGGTTTTATATCATCATTTTGCACTTGAAGTATCAATAACTCCTTAACTAAAACATGTTTTATAATAACATATCTAATAATATAAAATACCTTTAATTTGTGGTAAATATTCATTTTAAATACAGGCTTATCATATAAATGAAAGAATTGATTGATGAATTTAAGAACTGAAATTGAAAGGACAACCAGATGGCCAAACTTAGAAAAGAGATAATGGTGCAGTCCAAACCAGAACACTATTCGGTAATTAGGTCATATCTGGAGCTGTAGATCTCATATTTAGGTCTATTTTATATGGATGGAAAGGTAAGACATAGGTCTACAACTTTTATATGGAGCCCAAGATTTAAAAAGGTCATTTTCAAGTCCAAATTGTAGCAACAACAAAAAAATCTGAATCTGTCCTACAACTCGAGCATTGTTCAATGTTTGGCTAATATCTGGAATTTTAGAAGTCCAAATGACCTCTTCCAATGTTCCTCTCCAATTGTTTTTCCAATGATGTCCCCTTGTGCCAAAGCTTCAGGGACGATTCCTAAAACTTGACTACCTCCTAAAAATGCAGCTATTGACACACCTCCCATTAACCCAAGACTGCCTCCCCCATACACTAAATGAATCTTTCTCTCAGCTAGCACCTGACCAAGATGATTTGCTGATTCTAAAAACTCCTTTTCTTTCCCAGGACTAGATCCACCGAAAACACAAATATTTCTTATTTGATGACTTGAGGAACTTGCCATTTCTACACACTTCTGTATTTGTTGAATGTATGGGTTGAGTAGAAATGAAAGGAAGGAAAAGAGGGTTTTATAGATGAGAAAGTAGAAAGGCAATCATAACATCTATATGTAGGCCAGCTAGAGTCTCACACACTCTCTCTCTCTTTTTATTTATTTATTTATTTACTTTTGAAAAAAACATGTGTATGTACAAGTAGTTGTGGATTGTGGCTCACATCTTCCCTTGGTTTTACGTCCAAGAACGGCTTAAACGCCCTCTATGGGTCGGGGATAGGCTTCCCATCCAGTTTTCTTAAAAACTGGCAAACAGGGTCTTTTTTAGTCAGATTCCCAAGACTAAGTCGATCATGTTCTTTATGAAATAGTGGCCATAAATCATGAATTGCACGATGCACATCTCCACTAGGATGCGTCTCAAGAGTCAATAGAAGATTATCTAAAGACTCCTTACTCAGGCCATCCTTAATGAATTGTATTTTATCTTCACGGTTTATAGATACCATTCCTAAAGAACGACATTGTGTATTACAAGTCCATCTAGCACATCGATGACAGACATCCAGTCGTTTTGCACGACGCTTCTTTGCAAAAGTGCTTTTACCTGTTCCAGGCATGTGTGAAATGAAGAAGTTAGAGGACTCACCTGATAATCGGACCTTTGCTTCAATCAACCAACGAATATCTTCAGGAATTCCATGATTCATTAATAATCTCAATCTTGCACATCTAGCACGGTAAATTTTTGTAATCGCATTCTGAGGTAGAGCGGGAAAATACTTTTTCAATTTTTCAAGATTAGTGTCCATTTTCAAATGAGAATTGGAAGAGAGATTCAAAGAATTGCACAGATATCAGTAATTGTGGGAAACTGAAAGAACCGACTTAAGTCACGGAGTACCGTTATCCGCCATTTGACCGGGGTGAAGAAACTTGCAAAAATCACTCAAAAAGAAACAAAAATAAAATCAATATTTATATAAGAAACAAAAATAAAATAAAATAAAATAAAATAAAATCAATCTTTAGATACAGGATCACCCAATTCAATAGAGTTATATTCAACTGAAAAATTGTCAAAGTAAACTTTCAGACGATGTCCATTTACCTTGAAAACATTGTCATTCTTTGGATTCTCGATGTCATAGGCCCCATATGGATACACATGTTTCACAATAAAAGGACTACTCCATCTTGATCTTAATTTTCCAGAAAATAAATGCAGTCGAGAATTATAAAGCAAGACTTTTTGACCAACATTGAAGGTTTTTCTATGTATTTTCTTGTCATGAAATTCTTTTATTCTTGCTTTATGAATTCTTGAATTTTCATATGCATCATTTCTTATTTCCTCAAGCTCATTTATTTGTAATTTTCGCAGTTGACTAGCATCATCCAGATTTGAATTGAAAGCTTTAATAGCCCAATAAGCTTTATGTTCAAGTTCCACAGGCAAGTGACAAGGTTTTCCATAGACTAGTCTATAAGGTGACATACCTAATGATGTTTTATAAGCAGTTCGATAAGCCCAGAGTGCATCATTAAGTCTTAAAGACCAGTCTTTCCTATTAGGGTTCACTGTTTTCTCCAAAATATGTTTGATCTCCCTATTAGCAAGCTCTACTTGTCCACTTGTTTGAGGGTGATAAGGGGTGGCAACTTTGTGTGTGATTCTATATTTCTTCATTAAAGACTCAAATGGCTTGTTGCAGAAATGTGTTCCACCATCACTTATTATGGCTCGAGGGACTCCAAATCGACTCAAAATATTTTCTTTCAAAAACTTTATCACTGTTTTGTGATCATTGTTTCGACTTGGAATTGCCTCTATCCATTTTGAAACATAATCTACTGAGACTAATATGTATAAGAAACCAAATGATGGAGGGAATGGACACATGAAATCTATACCCCAGCAGTCAAAGATCTCAATGACAATAATAGGATTTAAAGGCATCATGTGACGTTTTGAAATAGATCCCAACTTTTGACAATTTTCACAAGACTTACAGAATGCATGTGAGTCTTTGAACATGGTGGGCCAATAAAATCCACTTTGTAAGATTTTTGCAGTTGTCTTTCTTGATGAGAAATGGCCCCCACATGCCTCAGAATGACAAAATTTAATGACACTACTTACCTCATCGTCAGGAATGCATCTTCGAAATATTTGATCAAGACAATATTTGAATAAATAAGGATCATCCCAATAAAAGTTCTTCACTTCGTTCAAGAACTTTCTTTTATCTTGGGTACTCCAATGAGCTGGCAATTGTCCTGAAACAAGAAAATTGACAATATTAGCAAACCAAGGCATTGTAGAGATAGAAAGTAAAGATTCATCAAGAAAGTAGTCATCGATTAGTGTGATGTCAGTTTTCGAATCTGTTGTCAATCTTGACAAGTGATCTACGACAACATTTTCGCTGCCTTTCTTATCTTTGATTGTGATATCAAATTCTTGGAGTAATAAAATCCACCGCACCAATCTAGCCTTAGAATCTTTCTTAGAAAGAAGATATTTCAATGCTGCATGATCACTAACAAGATAAGATCTGAATTTTTCACATGCAAATACTACTGCAAGTAATTCTTTTTTAGTGGTGGTATAATTCATTTGAGCACTATTTAAAGTTTTACTTGCATAGTAAATTACATAAGGTTTCTTATCTTTTCTTTGTCCCAAAACATCACCTACGGCATAATCACTAACATCACACATTATTTCAAAAGGTAATGACCAATCGGGAGGTTGAATGATAGGAGCACAAGTAAGCAAGTTTTTAAGTTTAACAAAGGCTTCTTCACAATGTTCAGTCCATTCAAAAATAGTATTCTTTGTTAGAAGGTTACTTAAGGGCTTAGATATAACACTAAAATCTTTGATGAACCTTCTATAAAAACCAGCATGTCCCAGGAATGATCTAACATCTTTAAGAGATTTTGGTGTTGGCAAGTTTGCAATTAACTCGATTTTAGATTTGTCAACCTCAATTCCTTTTGATGAAACAATGTGATCAAGTACAATGCTGTTTGTTACCATAAAATGACATTTTTCCCAATTCAGCACAAGATTCTTCTCTTCATACCTGGTCAAAACCTTTCCTAAGTTAGTCAAACAATCATCAAATGAATCGCCAAAAACAGAAAAATCATCCATGAAAATCTCAAGAGAATGTTCAACCATATCGCTAAATATACTAAGCATGCATCTTTGAAATGTGGCTGGTGCATTACATAATCCAAAAGGCATCCTTCGATATGCAAAAGTACCAAATGGACATGTGAAAGTAGTCTTTTCTTGTTACATAATCTAAAAGGCATCCTTCGATATGCAAAAGTACCAAATGGACATGTGAAAGTAGTCTTTTCTTGATTTTCCAATGCAATTTCAATTTGGTTGTAACCCGAATAGCCATCTAGGAAACAATAAAATTCATGACCTGCAACTCTTTCTAGGATTTGATCCATGAAAGGTAAAGGAAAATGATCTTTTCTAGTCATTGAATTAAGTTTCCTATAGTCAATGCACATACGCCAACCAGTAACAGTTCTAGTGGGAATTAACTCATTGTTCTCATTTGTTATCACAGTGACTCCAGACTTCTTAGGTACAACTTGGGTAGGACTTACCCATTTACTGTCAGAAATAGGATAAATGATTTCATTATCTAGAAGCTTAATGACTTCATTTTTCACTACTTCTTTCATATTAGGATTTAGCCTTCGTTGCATTTCTCTAGAGGGTTTAGCATTTTCCTCTAAATAAATTCTGTGTGTACAAATTAAAGGACTAATTCCTTTTATATCAGCTATGGTCCATCCTAATGCTTTTTTGTGCATTTTCAGAGTTTGTAATAACTTACCTTCTTGATGTGCATTAAGTTTGGAAGAGATTATTACTGGAAAAGTTTCATTTTCTCCCAAAAATGAGTATTTGAGATTGGATGGCAATGGCTTCAAATCAGATTTGGTGGTTGAACACTTGAAGTTATGGACTTAAGTGATCGTGGTGGCAATTCCTCAATTTATGGCCTCCAATTACTTGTCTTTGATTCTTCCTGAAAATAAATCATTTGCAAATCATCAGATTCATCAATCTCAATTTCATTGGAAGTGGTTGGAAATTGATCATGAATTAATTTTTCAGTAAAGTCCACTTCCTGTAAATCATTATCATCTCTAGGTTGCTTGCAAATGTTGAAAATATTCATCTCCAATGTCATGTTTCCAAATGATAGCTTCATCAGTCCATTCCTACAATTAATCAATGCTTTTATGATGAAACCTTTTAATCCTTGAATTAAAAAAAAACATATTGCAATAATTCCCTATATGAAAAATATTCATCTTAGTTAAAAATAGGTAAATTAGTTAAAAATAGTCAAAAGATTTAAATGGATTGATGGATAGAAAATTATGAGCCAAGTGGGTTTAAGAGGATATATACGAATATACATTTTAAAAATGAACGGATCATGAAAGGATAATGGGTAAATATTAATCATATTTTGGTCCAACACGTGGCCATCTTTATCCATCCATTTATGGATTTAATTTTTATTAGATATATTCTTAGTGTACTACTGTTCCTTCTTTCACATAGAATAGGATCTGTCATGGTAAATATTAGTTTTAACAGTAATTAAGGGAGCTCTAACTATAGATTGAAAGTATTTAACAGTTTTTTATAATTAAATGTTGTATATATAACTAAAGCATTGCATTAAAACGCCAAAAGATGGCGGAAAGGAGAGGATACAAATCTGCATAACACTCAGGTTTAGCAAATGAAACAAACGAAGAGGAAAAGCTGGACCAAGAAAACCACAAAACTAAGAAACAACCATAGGATACAGCTTTGCCTCCACGCAAACAGATCTGTCAAGCTAAGTTACCAAGCTAAAAATCCAAGGGAAAATTCCATAAAACTAAAAACTATCTCAATTCCGATTTAAAGCATTACTAAATCTTTCCAAATATCATCGATTCCATATCAAAAGAGATCTTCTGACCAAGCTACTGGCAGTTTTTTAGTACATAATAGTAATCATAATAATACGAATCATATGCTGTGCTTTCACATGTAGTAATGAAAATGACTAAAGAAGAGATTAAAAAGACTGCTTCAACAAAATATCAACAGCTACCTTTGCATCCGCATGTTGTAGTCTTGCTCTACGAGATATATTAAAAGCATTAGAATACAAAACCAAATTATGTAAATTGTCTCTTTCTATCTATACATGTTCAAAAAAATATAGAGAGAGTTAACTCTCTCGCCTGTGATAAAGAAAAGGTTATACGTAGCAGGTTTTTTTTCTTGCACTGGCGCAATCTGAAAGTAAGTGGTTCATTGGGAAATCTTTACCAGTCATTTCTATTGCTCTTAATATATCAACATTTCTGTAATAATCTGGATTTTTTTTATCAAGGAAGAAATGCAAGTTTTCATATAATTTGATGTGTGTGTTGATGGATAATGGGACAGTTAATTAGAGATTCATTATTAAAGTTTTACGTTATTACTTATATTTGAGTTTGGATTAGAGTATTTGATGGTATAAAAATTATACGTGGAGATTTCCTGATATTCGATGTTTTGGGGCATGATAATTTCTTCTTAATTTCTTTTCTTCATCACAAAAGCTAATGGGTTTTAGACTATACAAAGTAGGTAAACCTCTCTTTTTATAAATCTAATATTCCAAGGTGAAAATCTCAAATATTAACCGCTCAATTATTTTCTCAGAAACATAAATCTGAATATGTAGTCTATATCACAAACACACATCAGTCAACTCAACAACTAATACGCGTGATTTTTTTCAATTTGTACTCTTCTTGATTTCTGGCCGCTTCTGATGAATTCTGGACTTGCTCTAGGATTGATGACACGACG
>NW_011501601.1:24625-37706 GCF_000495115.2 Populus euphratica
CACGACGCTGTACAAACCTATCTACGTGGTGGCAATGGATCCTAAGAAATCCAATAAAACGGTGTTTTGCTTTTTTGAAATCGAGACAGGAAATCTAGCAAGGATGCAAGAATGGTGACATTTCAGTCCACAAAAAAATGCCTTACGGAGTGATTTCATTTCAAAGGCGAGGGTCCCCACACGTTGTCCTGCAAACTTCTCTCTTGCAAAATTAAGCTCCAACTTTCTAGCATATGTATAGTATACATGGCATTTTATCACATGACCCACTATATATAATCTTCTTCTTTTTTCAAGTAAAGCAAATATATGAAAGTTCCTGAACTGTTGTATAGTATTATTACTGTTAACTACCAGAAGATAAAGTAACACTGATCCAAAAGCAAACATGAAAAGACTGCGGCTATAGAAGTCACTATCCAAGATATGAAATCCTTAAAACTCTTAGGTACAGTTGAGTTCGAAGAGAAGATTAAGAAACAGCTTGAAGAAAATTGAGCTGCCTCTCTTATTGAAACCCCATGATGTGAAGATCTCCAGGGTAACTGCATCATGTCTCCAAAAGGCCTTTCTTCCACGAAACAACACGCATTCCTGACCTGGAAAACGATCCCGAACTTTGTTAATCACATATTCTCTGTCTTTCTTTCTTTCTTTTTTCGGCCTGATAAAAAAATGCAATCGGAGTTAACCTCCCAATTTGGACAGCAAACGAAGCACTACCGACAGAAAAAGAAAAAAAGATTCTGGGTTAAGCTTTTAATTGGCATATATATGACACAGAGAGAAAAAGTTTAGAATTAATGAAATAATATCGATAATCATTTTCTTCTCCAATTAAAAGTGATTGTACTCGGGTGGAGGAGTGAGTTTACCATGCAGCGGTAGAAAGTGTCTCGGTCATGGCTGTTGTCGCATGTGGTGGGGCTTCTTAATTTCCTATCAGAAAAACTAAGTGGTGGGGCTCTAATATGTACGTTCTCCTCCTGCTAAATGTAACCACGAAATAATTTCTTCCCTGAGCTTGTATGTGTTTGTTTCGCTATTTGAAAATAAGATTGAGTTATTCTAGTAGCTAGTGATTTGAAAAATAATTGTTCATAGTGTTTGAATTGTTTTTTAAGTATATTTTTTATATCACGGTAAATTCAGAGAGGGAAAGAAATCGTAGATATACTGCAAGGCATGATCTTCAAGTATTAAAGGAAATAGAAAGGAAGAAAAATATAATAATAGGGGAGGAGGGGGAGTTGGCTTAACATTTAACCCCAATATTCACATCATTCCTTCCGCTAAATCATTGGATTGTCGATTACTGCCATTAATTTCTGTCAAGGTGCCGCAATTCAAATGGGAAAGGAGGAGCCACAGTGGGAGAAAGTCTGGCCTACTTCTAAGACTTTTTCCCCAAGTATACTTTTCGTGGGAAATCATGTACAGTTAGCAAAGTTACTACTACTACTAATGATAATGATAATAGAATAAGGTGGATTTATCCTGTGCCCACACAATTAGGCATATTATAATAATAGAAGACTGTCCACGAGAGATAAGAAAATGCATTCCTAAATGCTAAAATTAATTTTCAACCAGTAAAAATCAGCTATAATATACTTAAAAATCTATAAATAGGAGCCTAATAAAATTACCTAGACATCTGGAATTGGACACATGACCAAACAGAAAAGACATTCGTTTGAGCACCCTAAGACCGGCAGCTAGCACTCGTGACTCTGGCTGAAAAGATATACGTGTAGGAAAAAAGAAACTCAGGTAAAAAGAAATAAGAACAAAAGGACAAGAAAAGAAACAAAAGCCGATACATGTTCTCCCATCTCATGACTGCTCCCCTCGTGCAAAGAAACAGGCCAGACAGATAATAGGGATAGAAATTCTTTTTTTCCAAGACCCCAAAAAGAAAGGTAAAATCATCAAGGACACATTTACCAATGGAAGCAGAAAAATTTTACTTTCTAATCATATCCGAGTATGATCATTAAAACGCCACTAGACTATAGTAGAAGAGAGTTTAGTTCACGTACCGATACTTTTGTCATCTAGCTTTTTTTTCTTCACTGAAAACTCCTATTTCCTCCGAAAGATTGGCTTGTCGGCGCCGCAGAAATATTCGCGTTATGTCTCTCTGAATCCAAGGAGGAGCCACCCATATCCATGCCATGATGCTGACGCTGTGGCTGCTGCTGTTTTTCTCTCTGTGAAAACCCTGACGATCCACTCATGCTTCTCACTATTTGAGGACCAACACCAAGAAAGTCTCTTGTCAATCTATCAGATCCACCAATGCTTGCATTGAGACTTTGGTGCAACTTTGCTTCATCCATATTGCTGTTGCCAAAATTTGGGCCGTGGTGCTGCTTTTCTTGCTCCAAATTTGTCCTGCTTGCAGTATATCCACCGTAGGGGTTTTCTTGTGCATGTCCGGGACCAAACATGGAGGAATTCCCAGGAGCAAATGAGTTCATTAGGTCATGAAGATTATTCTCGTTTTCGCTGAACATGCCACTAAAGTTCCCACCAACAAGCGGCCTGTCTCTACCAAAACTTCTAAGTAATGAGGCGCTGTTGTTGCTTGAACTTGAACCCATTTGAGCAGCCTTTTGAAGCAGCGCAGTAGCAGACATATGAGAGGCCATGTTATCATTCTGAACTGACGAGCTGTAGAGAGAAGGGACACCGGAGGTCATTTGATTACCCATTACATTATTGGAGAAGACATTACTCCCTTCACCACCACCAACACCATTTTGGTTGTTGAAATGACTGGGCATTAGCAATCCTGAAGTTGGTAGGTTGCTGTTGGAATTGTTTGCATTGTTGCTGTTGGAAATGCTGCTTGCGGTGCTACTATTGGAAAGAAAGCTGAGGTTGAACAGGTTGCCAGCAGAGGGAGGGTTGCCTGTGGTGTTGTGAATATCAGCAAATTGCATCAGTCCATGGTGGAACGGCTTATTTTGCAACAAGTCTTGCTGAGATTGGTTTTCATCATGATAATTCTGGTTTGTTTCTTGCATGAAGAAAGCAGGTGAGGGCATTTGCTGTGGAGGTCGAAACGACGATGAACCAATTGAAGAAGGGAGAAGATGATCGAATTGTCCAGTCCGCGCACCACCGCCACCAAGTCGTAAAACGTCAGTAGACTGGTTGTTGTGGTCTTGTAGTGAGGAGATTTGAGTTCCTACTTGAGATAAGCCTAAGGTCATGTTGCTACTTCCATACAGATGGCTTCCAATTGTGTTCAAGTTGGTAGGAGGGTTTCTTGCACTTTCTTGAGCCAGCGCATCACAGAATGCCCTGTGAGTGATAAAGCTGTCACGCCTGAAACAATTATTAGGAGACGAAGCTATTAGATCATCTAAGAGAGATAGTAAAAGTACACAAAGACGAAAGAAAAGTTGAAAAGAAATATAAACAGGAATTTATGTCTGCCAGCTCTACTACATCAAACTATACAATTTTGAAAGAAAAAAAATACATAGTTATAGATATGAATAATTGTGAAATATGATGCCTGCTTCCTCAAGGCACATGAGTATGTCTACTACTATTATAGAAACTGTGATAATAGACGTGATTAATCTAATACATATATATAGTTAATCCAAATTATAGAGCCACTAAAGAAAATTAAGTTCATCTCCGTGACTGATGGCATTAAATCAATACATATATATATATATATATATATATATATATGAAGATTTCATGAGTTCCTGTCCATTATTCTTGGCTTCCCCATTTTCTTGATGCGTCCCATCTTCAGCAAAAGGGCCCGAATTGTCGCGGTCCAGCAATTAAATGACAAAGGCTTGTAGATCCAGTACTTACAATAGCTATACATCACATCCAAATGAAAACTAGGGTTCCATATTGGCTGTAAAAATAAAAAGAGTTGTAGAAAATGGTACATGGAGCACAGGGAAGGGCAGAGGGGTGTTTAGGATGTGTGAGTCTTCAATAATTGAAGACTTAAGTTGGTAAAAAAATGTAGAAAGTAGAGAAGAATGTGAAAGAAAGGAGTTCAACCATAATTTCCTTAGGAGACAGAAACATAGTAATTACGGGCTATGGAGGTGTAGTTGTGAAAGAGGTGGACAGGGACAGTATTATTAAACAATCAACCATGGAACACCATTTGAAGAACTGGCCCTTCAATAAATGCAACAAGAGAATGTGTTTAACCTCATGATAAGACACCAATCAAAGAAAGTCCAATTCAGGACTTCTTTTTAATGCGAGTCTCGTGATGCCTGCTGATTTCCCGCTTGAGGGCTAACTGTTCAAAAACGAGGAACCAGGCTAAAATCATCACATCTATTGAAACCCTTCCTTGGTGATCAACTCCAAACACCCCCGTATATGTCACTGCAATTCTCTCTCTAAACTGTAAGACCACGCAGCTCTAGCAGAACGGCAGCAATGGGGGGAGAGAGGGAGATGAAGGGAGAGAAGGATGGTTTGTTAGGGCCCAGCTAACTTTATCATTAAAAGGAGTACCTGCAAGAGCACAGACCTGATCACATCTAGCCAACCCATAAGAGAACAAACATGGTAAAATACACGAGCAAGCTCTACAACATGGCATAGCAACACGTGAATAGGAAAAAGGATAAACGGCCAAAAAGGGCGGTGGTTTTGAGGGGAACGAAAAAAAATGTACTCTCTCTTCTTTTTTTCCTCTCTCTTTGTTAATCGGCCTCTCACAAAAACCTCAATGACCATGGTGGCAGTTCCAATAGATTATTCACGTGCGAGCTCATGTTTTCTGCTCTCTCACCATCTCCGCTGCAGTAACTAGTTGAAAAGTCTTCAGAAAAATAAAACTTGAAGAGAAGGGTAGAAGAAATGGAGAAAAAGTATCAAAACTTTTCTCTTCTCTCTTGTCGCTTGATCGAGGAATCTTCGCCCTCAAACAAATAAGTTTAGTGGTCGTACTATACTGGTAACGCCTCTTCCGTTTCTTCTCTTTCAACCTTTTTGTTGGTGTCGTATATGAATCGAGGGATAGCCGTCCTCCTTCCAAGGAAGATGAAGATATACGTACAGCATTAATGAGAAGATGGGGTGATTAATTAATTAATTAGCAGTTACCTTGAGAAGAGAGTGCCACAGTCACATCTGTATTCTCTAGTGCCACAAGTCTTAGAATGGGCTTTCCAATCAGACTGGACAGCATATTTTTTTGAGCACTTCTCACACTTCCATTTCTTCTCGCCATGTTTTCTTGAGTAGTGCTTTTTGATTCCAGTAAGATCACCAAGAGCTCTAGAAGGCTCATGGTGGACGCATGTGAGTTCGGGGCACAGATAAACCTTCCTCCTCACTTCTTTTGTAGTCTTCTGCTTTAGCTTCCAAGGCAGGTTATGTCCTCTTCTGTGGAGCTGTAGATTTTGCTCCCTTTGGAACCCTTTGTTGCATACCTCACATATGAACCTGTTTGTTGCCATTAGGGTCATGGGAGATAGTGCTATCACCTCTGCGTCTGGATCTGTTATGAAAAATGACAAACAACAAATTATTAGAAAAATCAAAATTTTAATTACAAATTAAGGAAAAGGAAACTTGGGGGAAGACATTTTTAAACATAGTATATGTCTACATACATCCATGCCAATTCCACTAAAAAACTTGGGTTTCTTTTAATTGGATTTTTGTGAAAGAAGCATAACCGAAGATGGGAAAAAATGTAAAAGATTGAGTGAAATATATATTGAGAAAGTCATTTTGTTGCTTATATAACTAGGTAGATCGATCTTTAGATAAAATTGGTGATACTTGCTTGGTGTTCCAGGTTGGTTTCTCTTTTTCTTCTGTGGCGGTGGAGCCTGAGCTGAAGATGAAGTTGGAGTTGAGGAATGCTGTTGTTTCATCTGCTGGTTTTGTTCTTCTTCCCTAATTCCAAAAAAAGGCGCCGATGAAGAAGAAGCAGCCATATTCTTCAGAGAGTTCTTCTACCTTCTTTCTTCTTCTTGAAGTTCTCTTCGCTTCTTCTGTTGTTAATCTCGCAAGGCAATTAATAGTCTTGAAAACCAACACAGCCCCACATGCAATTTCAGCTCCCGCTAGATATTCTTATCTTATAAAGGCAAAAAAACAGCAAATTCAGGCTTTGTGGTATTGATTAATGAGAACCCTAAAATGGGAAATAATATCTGATAGAGAACCTAAAATCAAGGGAGATATGAAGAGAAAGGCAAAAGGTATTGCAGCCCATGGCGTAGCATTAGATTCCTCTTTTCTTCTGTTCCCTTTGTTTTAAACGCTCGGATTTTGAACGAGTGAGGTTACTCTTGTTCTTCTTTGATTCGGTGTCATGCAGATACACTAACACATATACATGCCATAATTTACTTCTTTTTATTTTTTATTTTTTTTATCTTCTTAATTTGTTTCACAGTTGTTTTCCTTTCTCGATATTGCTCAATAATTTCCTCCCTTAAAATGACATTACCAAATGAAGATAATAAATTGAGAGAGAGAGAGAGCAGAGTGGGGGTAAGGCTTACGAGTCGGTGGACCCAATCCACCACACAAAACGACATAGGATGGTTTGCGAGGGCAGCATGAACAGCTACACCGTCTCTCTCTTACATTTCGGATCTGGTTATTCACTTCCAGACAAACCTTCCCTCATCACTCCCTCTCTCAGTGGACCTCACAGTAAAATATTTAGTGTGTGTGTGTGTACTAATTTTCCTTTTGGGATCCATGTAACAGTAAACCAAATTTAACAAGGCAAATTTGGCAATACCTTTTTTTGAAAAAACAGAAAACGATTGATTTTTTTTTTCTCACTTCAACCACGTGTACATTAATTTAGTTTCAACAGGATATTTATAACGTATGAATCCAGCGGTACAAACATTCGATCCAGATTGAATGGGTCAATACTTCATTTTTATCATATAAAAGAAATTCAATCAGCTATAATTTAATGATCAGTACGGGTGTTTCTCTGTTTTTATAAATATTCTCGTGCCCGAATACTCGTGTTTTGTAATTAAAAAAAAAAACACGCGGAAGAGAGTAAACTCCTTGAATTGTACTCCAACGGTGAGATTTTATATTAAAAAAATGGATGCAGGATTGGTTTTCTGTGTATTAATGAAAAACTAGGGTAGCCCACCTGAGACTTGACTGGGGAACCCGGCGGCATTCATGAAGCTGTTGGCCGTCTGAGCATCAGCTTGGGGACTGTATAGCATAGTTCATCACTGTTTTTGACACCCCTCTGGTTGACTGGCATGCAAAGGGCAAAAAAGGGTCAGCCGCTAGCCTTTGTCAAGTACACTGGGATTTATCCAGTTGAGCTCGGTTCCATGCAACAGGGACCTGGCTATCACATCAAGGTCTGTGGGGGCATCTCAGTCATTTCGAACGACCTAGAGAAATGACCTAATATCCAACCACCAGGTACGGTCTCTAATTTTCTTAAGCTTTGCAGTATTCCTTGCTAGCTCCGCATGCATCCCCGTCATTTCTACGATGTTACCCCTGAAATATGGCCATGGGATTTTACAGGGTTAGATGGTAAATTGGCATCGTAAAAGTTTCTTTGGAATCGGTTTTATGCTAAGATTGATTCTAATTATTTAAGTAAATTGATTTGATTTGATTTGCTAATCGAAAGTCTTTATTTGAAACAGGTTTTAACTGAAATTGCGAGATTTATTTGACCTGAACAAGTGAAAATCACTGAACTTGCTCTCATCTCTTGAAAAAATTGTGTCAATCATATTTGTGTGGGAGAAGGACGGTAGTGAAGTTGATGTTTAAGGGATCAAGTTCTGAAACAAATCACACGCGTTTTAATGTGATTTGCAAAATTATAAACATCTCTAATTTTAATTAATTACCTGTAGAATTAATTTGTATTGCTTGAAATCTTCTAAATTTTAGAATGGAGTAAATGATATTGAAATGATTTTATTTATATTAAAATATTGAATATCCAAACAGCCTATAAAAAGTGATATATATACATACATAGGGTTCGGGTAGCCGAGAAGACTGTGATGCAATAAAAAGAATAATGTGGTTGAAGTGGGAATTTGAAGCCTGGATTGGGACAGTTGTATTCTACTTTAAATTTCCCAGATTAAAATTTTTTATTCCATGCCAGCTACATTTTTTATTCCTATCGACGCCGGTGGATTAACCTATTGATGTATACATAAACGGTCAGTCACCCTTTTATATAATATTGTTTGGCAATTAAGGAACTGTATTCTAAAATAGTTGAATTAATTTCCAGTGGTCTATATCTATATCGAACAATATCATAGATTAATTGTTGTTTGAATGGGAATTCATTGTTATGTAAATAAAAAAATGCTCTAAGTAGTTTTTATATTAGCTTATGATATCCTGTGGAGAATCTGGTTGGTTAGAAACAAATTGGTTTTTAAGAAAGAGTGGTTATTGATTGGGATACATTGTTTGAATTGATTCTTTATCATTTGATGCTTTGTTCTAAAACAGTTGATGAAAATTATTAATACACGAGAATGAATGAACTTGTTTAGAGGTCTACAAGGCATTCTTGTTTGGTCTATTTAGCGATCTTGTTAGTTTTGGCTATAATATTTTTTATGTATTAATGTATGTTTTATCTATTTTTTGGTTTTTTTTATTTTGTACATACAATTTTTATTTTTCTTGCTGGTTTGTGGTTAGCTATGGCACTAGTAACCATTAATGTTAAATCCTTGATTATTATTATTAAAAAAATACAAGCATGGCCAGCATATTTTCTCTTTTATTTAAAGCACTTTTAAAAAAAATATTTTTTATTTATTTTAAATTAATATGTTTTTAGTGTTTTCAAAATATTTTAATATGTTAATGTTAAAAATAATTTTTTTAAAATAAAAAACTATAATTAACATATATTCTAACATAAAAAATTATTTAAAAAACAACCTTAACTATATTTTAATAAACTAAATCATGTAATTGTTTACTCTTGATTATAATTAACAATTAATTGTGGCCGGCATGAACTAAAAAACAAAAAAAAAATATTTGTAAACGAAGAAAAATAATCGTGCGTGCTAGTTATCATTCACCAGCAGTCTGCTGGATAATTAGATTTAAAGCCTTCAATGGGGCTAGTTTCATGGGAAACATAACAAGATAAACAGAGAGAAAATTATTGGTCACTTCGACGATGGAGATATAGATACGGTAACAAGAGAGAGGCACTTATCCAGACAATAAGACCATTAAGTGACAACACAACAGCATTTTGGCATCACGAGGATGATAGTTCTGTTCGAAGATGGACACGCTGTATTTTCATTTTCAATAACGGCCGCCTCGTACAATACCATCCGCTTTTATTTTATTTCCTTGCGTGGAGCTGCTTGGGAAAGCATTTAAAATTCTATTTTTTTAAAGTTTAATTTTTTTTATTTATAATTAAATTTTTTTTAATATACTACACCAACAAAAATTTTAAAAATTAAAAATAATTTTTAATATATTTAAAAATATATGTATTTAAAAATAATTACTGTTATACTCTCAAATACTTCCCAATAACCTGTTTTTCTTATCAATTTAATATTTAACTCTTGCAAATCTTTTTACTATATGTTTTTATTTGCACTTTGCAATAGATGGAGTAATTGTTTTTTGGGTGTATAAAGAATGCTAGGCTAAAAAATAATCTAAGTAACAAGTCATTAGTTCATACGATAATTAAAATAATATAAAAAAATAATAGCAAAAGAATTTGATAAAAAAAAAAGGCATCAATGAACTCTGGATTATCAAACTATCCAGTATTAATTTAATAGAAGAAAAACCAAAATAAAAAAGTTAAACTTTAAAAAAAAAACTCTGGTTTAAAAAAAAGTTAAACTAAAAAAATCAACTCACCTAATAATTTTTTTTTTGTGTGTTTTTTTTTACTGTTGTCTTTTTATGTTTTAGATTCTTTATAAAAAATAATTTGTAATTTTATTTTTTAACATTTTATTAATTAAAAATTAAAAATTATTTTTATAAGGTTATCTCGACTTTGTGATGGGGTTATGGGTTTAACATAATAGTTTATCTTTTTTGAGATTGATATTTTATTATTATTCAATATTATATGGAATGTGGATTGAGTTTCATGATATTTTTTTTATTCTTTTTTTTTATGAGATTGTCTTATTTTTATATTCTAAGTCTTGTGATTGATAAATTGATTTGGGTAAACTTGATTTTTTTTCATTACTAACCAAATCACATGAATCAAATTCTTAATTAATAAAATGAGAAAATACATAAAAATTGCTTATTTTATCAATTATGAATTTAAATTTTTGATTTTTTTTTATTTATTTTCTATGAAATAATTTCACTGGAATGACCTGGGTAACTGATTTAAGGGATTAGTGGATTAGCTATGAAAGACTTTGGTTTTTTTCTAGTTTTTTTTTTATGTTTTTAAATTATTTTAATATATTATATTAAAAATATATTTCAAAAATAAAAAAATTATTTTAATATATTTTTAAATAAAAAATATTTTAAAAAATAATCATTATTATATTATCAAATATTACTGAATAAGATAAATAAACTTTTTCATGATAATAGTAAAAATAATAACAATAAATATTATATGTATATAGCGCACCAAAGTGATTTTCCCGTAAGTTTTAATGCACGGTATGGTATCTTTTATCACGTAAAGGTGGGCTCCACATAAATATGAAACAATGAGTAGTAGCGTATCAGGTGCGCTAGTTATTTTAATCTCATGCGTGTACTTTGCTGGTAGCTTTCTTATCACGATTACAAGTTAAATGTTATGGAAAAAAATAAAATATTTATTTAAAAAATTATTAAAAAATAATATAAATTATATTTTGAAAAACTATCTAATAATTTAAGTTTTTATATTGAAATATTTTTTTAATATGATATCAAAGTTTTAATAATCAAATCACGAGTTTAAATCTCACTATTTTTATTTATTTAAATAAAATTAAATATAAAATAATATAGATATATACAAGTTTCATGCTCAAATAACTTCTATTTAAAAAAAATATGTTATATAATAATATAAATCATATTTTAAGACCTCACTCAACGGTTTAAATTTTTAAATGAGATAGTTTTTTTAACAAAATCAATATTTTAATAATTTAAAAAATATTTTTATATAAAATTTTAAATAAATAAACATTGTAAGTTTTTTTTTTCCAGAAAATCTTGTTGATTTCTAGATGAGATTGGAAATTATTATATAAACAAGACTGGTTATTCTAATATGGAAGTATTTTCAATGTTCTCCCTGTTTATTAGATATGAAAAATTACTAAGTTTCCGTACATATAAAGTAGCCATGCAAATCAATATCTCGAGTTTTTTATTTATATTTCTAAATTTAGCCTTCCAGGCCCACTTTGTTTTTTTGACCTTTTTAAGGATAGAGCCCACGAGTCTAGTAAAATTCTGGATGAAGTAATCCATAAAAAAGGTTGGCTGTTAGAATTAAGTTTCTGTGGACATATATTCCTTAAAACGACAACAAATAAAATGGTAACTTGAACCTCCTGGAAAAAAAAAAAAAAGACCATAGATGGTAAGTTGCAGTCTAAATTTATTTCACGTGAAGGATTTTTTTAAAAGAAATTTATTGAATTACTTTATATAAGAATTATCTACTTTACATTTTTATTTTCTCTCGATGATCGATTTTAGATTTTTTTTAATTTTGTAAGAATAATTAATTTTATTATTTATTAGTTTTTTATTCTTCAAAAATGAATTGTAAGGATTGTTGAGTTTTTTTAATATGTATTTAATATCATTGAGAATAATTTTTATTCACATATACGGAGGCAAGAAAATAAAGTAAAATACTTGATGGTGAAGGATATCCTCGGGCTACATGGGCAGCACGTTAACTTGAAATGAAGGGGCCTGGCTCCATAAAAAAAATTAAATGTCATTTTAGTCACTTAATTTTATGTGTCGACCGTATTGAACTAAATTAAGTGTTAACCGAAATTAAGTTTTTTTTTTAATAATATCTTAAAGGCATACCCTTCGTATCAATTTAGAGTATTTAAAAAAAAATGCAAAAGACGTTAGATCTCTTTGAACTGCTGATCAGAGCAGAATTAATCCTTTAATAAATTATCTGACACTCGAAATTCCTTGACAAAATTGAAGAACTAGTTAGAAATTTTTTTATTAGATAAACTTATATTTTCATTCAATCAGTGTTGATTCAAGCATGCGAGAAGCAGGTGATGTTCGAATTTCGACCTTTAAAAACGGATCAAATATGGAAAACAGAAGGAAGATTGATGAAAAAAAGTGGAATTATTTTCTTTTTCCAGTACTTCTTCTCTCTCTCTTAATTTGAACTAATTCAAAGGTTGAGGTATGATAACCGCGTGCATTTCACATGATAGTTTATTTAAGAATGTAATTGTGATTGATTTTTAAATAAATTTTTTTATTGAAATATATATTAATAATATTTTTTATTTTTAAAAATTTATTTTTGACATCAGCACCTCAAAATAATTTTAAAATATTAAAAATATATTAATTTAAAATAAATAAATAAAATTTAAATTTAAAAAAAATATTTTTAAAACATAAAAATAAATATATCTATGATATTAATTATATATAAACCTGGATTTCACTAATTAGTTACTTGGTTTTATTTAGGAACTTCAAGTGGTAGATAATTTATCCGGGAGTTGGTTACATTTTAACTGATAGTTCATGGGACTAACGGGGCTGGATACCTTTTACGTTTTAGAAAAATAAATTATTCAACATACTGATTTTAAAATTTGAATTAAAAAAAGGTCATGGAATGAAGCAAATTTCCTTAACTATTATACTTTTGTTCAAGAAAAAGAAAAAATGTTGAACCTTGATCCAAGACAATTTTCAATACAAACACGAGAAAAAGAAAATTGGACATGTGCAATTGTCTTTTAAAATTTGAAGAACAGGGACACTTAAAATTGACTTAAAAAATAGTTAAGTTGGATTAGTCCACGTGACCTTGCAAAGAATTGAAAAGAACCGCAAACTA
>NW_011501592.1:0-32039 GCF_000495115.2 Populus euphratica
GGACACATATTCGAAGCATGTCCTTGTAAGGAGCATATGCTACAAAATTTCACCTCTTTTACTTGTTTATTGGAGAAGTCTCCACGAGTGCCAAACTGTTTTGAGTTAGCTGCCATGTTTGAGATCAATTGGCATGTAGCCTCGGGTGTCTTATCCACTAATATGCCTCCACTTGCAGCATCAATGATACTACGGTCAATAGGCATCAATCCTTCATAGAAATATTGAATGAGCAGTTGATTAGGTATTTGATGATAAAGGCATTAAATGCAGAGTTGCTCAAATCTTTCCCAATATTCAGAGAGTGTCTCTCTATGAGATTGCCAAATCCCACATATTTCTTTCCTTATATTGGCAACTTGAGATGCTGGAAAATACTTTTCAAGAAAAATCTTCTTCATGGCATTCCAAGTTCTAATAGAACCTAGGAGAATAGAGAAAAACCATGCCTTTGCTGCCCCTTTTAAAGAGAAAGGGAAAGCTTTCAACTTAACCTGTTCTTCGTCAACTCCATTCGGTTTCATGCCAACGCAAACAATATGGAACTCCTTGAGATGAGTATGAGGATCTTCACCTGCAAGACCATTGAATATTGGTAGCAAATGTATAAAACCAGATTTGAGCTCAAAGTTTACATTATTGTCAATGTTTATGCATAGTGACTGATTTTCCACATTAGGAGCAGCAAGCTCCTTAAGTGTTTGTTATCGTGCAATAGCCATGGTGTTGAGGTGAGCTTCCTTTCGTAACTTGCATAAAGTTTTGTCTATTTCAAGATCCAACTGCACTTAACTTTGATTAGTAGAATGTGTTAATGGCATAAATCATCAAGAAAACTAAAAAAAAAAGTAACCACACAAAGATCAAAAACAATGCAAATTGTACGAAAATCCTAAGCTAGAAAACTAAAACTGCCTAAAAACCTTAGAAAATAGTGGAATTTGGCCTCAATATGGTGGGGCTAGTAGTTTACTACTAGTCTTGTTTAGAACATTGTTTTCTTTTAGGGAAAAAAAAAGGCTGAAACCTAATTCCACAAACAATTTTGTTTTGAACAGTACCGTTACTACAAATAAACAGTACCGCCGCAAGCAAAAATTATGTTTCTCTTTTTTTTTAGAAATATAAATAAAAATCACAGCAACTAAAAATAACAGTACAAGCACATTAATCAACTAAAATTACCTCCCTGGCAACGACGCCAAAATTTATTGCGATATCGTGGTCGCACAAATTAATTACCCTAGGTTAAAACACACAAGATAGTATAGAGCAAGCAAGGGGTCGATCCCACGAGGAAGTTTCAAGTCAGATTATTATGTTGTACGTTATGTAATTGGGGGGATTTGGGTTGTGATTATCTAAACTATTGCAGCAATTAAACTAGCAAACAAAATCAATTAAAATCAAAATTTATCAAGAAAGCAAACCTTGGTCGCAAGCACATATCCACCAACGGAAGTTAGAACCGATCCTTGAAACTAAAATTGTAGTTTATGTTTTGAAATTTTATCTTTTCTTAACGTTGATTAATTAACGAATCCACCGTATAACTAATCCTAACCAACAAACAATCAAAGTGTCCGCACTAATGATTAAATTTAATGGCAGCTTTAAGAACTAGATAATTTCATCAAGATGAACATACAAGCTATCCGCAGCTTGTGTCACTTTGTTCAAATGTTCTCCTAAGTTCAATAACCTAGTTCCACCATAATTATCAAGCTTAGTTGCTTCACAAGTTCATATATCACAACTCTAGTTTTGATATTAAACTTAGCAATAGATTGTTCACAATAATAACTTAGAGTCCACTCTAGCAATTATCAACAACAATCATAGGAAATATGCATAGGAAAACAATTATACTCATTCATAACATAAACTGAAAATAAAAGGAAGAATAAATCTCACAATTCTTGAAATCCGAAGGTTTGTTATGTCATTACAACCAAGAAAAGAGCTTAGCCTTGCATAACTATTGAACAACTACTCCTAAAGAATGAAGAATGCATAATTTTTTAGTTTCTTAGAGGAGGGGGGTGTTTTTCTCCTCTTGGGTGGCTGCCCCCCTTCTCTTCTCTTATTCTTTTTATATCCTAGGAAACCCTAGTCTCTATTTTACAAAATAGTCCTCTCTTAAGTTGGTAGTTTACATTTAAGTACTTCAATAACTATTTTCCCTAAAAAGGAGAAATAGCCTCGCATGAAATCTTGGATGATGGTTTAGAAGCTTTAGAATGTAATTTGGACTCATTTATTCACGAAACCTGTTTGCTAGCAGAATTCAATTGTCATCTTTGAAAACTCATATCTGCCTCATCTGACATTGTTTTGGCTGAATTTTGGAGCATTCATAGAGCTTTGAGTTTGACATGCAAAAAAATTGAGTTTGCACCAATTGGACTTTTATATCTCCAGATATTGAATTTTGAATGGACAAAGGTCAATAGTGGCAGAATGGGAGATTTGACTTTGAAGGATGTGATTTCCATGATCTTTCTCTTTTTATTTTTTTTCCATTACATTTCCAGAAAGGTATGGATGTTAGCTTTTTAGTGCCTCTAGAATCACTTCATTTCGATCTTTAGAACTCACGGTCTGCACAAAACATCGACTGAAGGTCAAATCGGCCAATTACCTTCAATTTACTCCTTTTTGCATCATTTATCCAAAAGTGCCTTCAAAACATAAAATAAAGAATATCAAGGCATTTTACATATAAAACATGGACAAAACATTAGGTAAATATGGGTGAAACTATTGAATAATATGGTTACATCACTCTTGCTTTTTCTCTTTGTATTTTTTGCAATGTTTATGCTTTGCTTTCATTAATATCAAGTTTATGCCTTTTATTTCCTTTCATTTACTTAGTTAACTTTTATGTTATTTATCTTCTTATTTTGTTTATTTATTTTTCTTTCTCTCATTATGTTTAGTTAATTTTATTATGTCAAGGTGAAAAGGTTATACTAATGGTGTAAGAATAAGTATAGTCTAAACTTAATATGGACTTTAATATTTGATACTAACATGTTTTGTATTTGTTATGTTGTTCACTTTTTAATACTTTGCTTGTTAAATGACTAATCTAGATTTATGTTATATATCACTTGGTACAATAAATACTTGGCACTCTCATAGCCCATACTATATGGTATAACCGAAACCTGAGCTATGAAAGGAAATTGATTTGTTGTTAACATAAGTTATAATCATGAATGCTTGAGAGATTTAAAAGTATTAGCATTAATCGAATAAGATAACTAATGTGATCATGTGAACTATTTATAATCTGATTGGAACCTCCTTTATGTGCGGTTTCCAATTGAATAATAAGAGTTTATACTATACTTGTTTGACATACCATTAGTGGATCCTCTAATCTTGACATTTGTTATTATCATTGTTTAATCATTACATTAATATTCCATCTTAAAGTTCTCATCTTCTTCTTCTCCTCCTCCTTCTTTTTCTTTATTATTATTATTATTATTATTATTGTTACTATTATTATTGAGGTTGTTATTATTATTATTGTTGTTGTATTATTGTTATCTGTAATTTATACAATTAACCTCCCTGTAGTTCGACCCCGGTCTTACCAGGTTATTTATTACTTTAACACTCCTGCATTTAGGAGAAGACATCAATCTTTTAGTCATGTCAGTTGTGTATAAACAGATTCAACCTATTCAGGTCATTTGTTGCTCCTTATTCTTGTTGGCTGGTCATGCTAACCATTTATAATTTGCCATTAGGGATATGTATGAGGCTGGAGTTCATATTTTTATTTATGATCATACTAGGTCCGAGTAGTCTGGGGCGGAATATAGATATTTGTCTTTGGCTATTGATGATGAATTGACACAGTTGTGGTCCTCTAAAGCTTTAACTTATGATATCTTGAGGAAACAAAATTTTGCAATGAGAGCGAATTTGATGTAGACTATCAATTATTTCCGAACTTATAGAATGGTTTTTGGTTGGAGCACGCATGGAAAACTAGTATGTCTCTACTGTATGGAAAACAATAAGGCATTCACATTAAGAAACAGAGGTAAAGCTTTTTTTTTCTGTCACTATCATTTCTTGGCACCAAATCATAGGTACAGAAAGAACATAAAAGATCTCTTTGTTGGCAGAGTTGAAAAGGATGTTGCACCCCTGCGTCTTTCTAGTGAAGAATTGTATGACGTTGTATTAGAGAACGCTGACATTGTGTTTGGTCTCCAATTGATTAGTACTTAAAAGTGTATTTTTATCAAAGTTTTATATTATCATTTTGTACTTGAAGTATCAATAACTCCTTAACTAAAACATGTTTTATAATAACAAGTCTGATACCATAAGATACCTTTAATTTATCGTAAATGTGCATCCTAAATGTAGGCCTATCACATAAATGAAAGGATTGATTGATGAGTTAAAGTACTAAAATTGAAAGGACAAAGAGAGGGTGAAGCTTAGAAAAGAGATGCTGGTTTAATTTAAACTAGAACACTATTTGGTAATTAAATCATAACTAGAGCTGTCGAATTTGGATTTAGGTCTGCTTTATATGGATGGAAAGTTAAAACATAGGCCTAAAACTTTCATATGAAGCATGACTCAATTCTACTATTTGGATATCCAAATCTTAGCAACAACAGAGAATTCTGAATCTATCCTATAACCCAGATATTATTTAGTGTTTAGCCCATATCTCGAGTTCTAAAAGTGCAAATGACATCCATTTTTTTCCTAAAAAGATGAAACAATTTCTAGAACTTTCATGATTTAAGTTTGTTTGAATTCTTATGTTAGCAATTATGTTTCTAGCAGACAAGAAGATAAGATTGCCACCAAGTCAAGAGTTGATCATCCACTGAACAATTATCTATCAAATCAATAGTTTTCAATTTTGACCTATAAAAGGAGGCATTTGCCATGCATTTAGGCATCTTAGTTTTCAAATCAAGATCATGTTTTTACTCTCTCTTTATTATAATGCTTAAGTTTTACTTATATTAATCTCATATTTATGCTTCTTATTTCCTTTCTTTTACTTAGTTAATTTTTATCTTATTTAGGTTTTCATATTGTTTATTTATGTTCCTCTATTTTATTATATTCATTTAAGTTTATTATGTCAAAGTGAAAAGGTTACACTAATTGTGTAAAAATAATAAAGTGTAAACTCAATATGGATTTTAATGTTTGATACTCACGTGTTTTGTATTTCTTATCTTGTTCACTTTTAATACTTTGCTTGTTAAATGGTTAGTTGACACGACCAAAAGATTGATGTCTTCTCCCAAGTGCAGGAGTATCAAAGTAATAAATAACTCGGCAAGACTGGGTCAAACCATAGGGAAGTTAATTATATAAATTATAGATAACAATAATACAATAATAACAATAACAATAACAACAACAATAGTAACAATAATAACACTAAATACTAATACTATTAATAATAGTAATAATATTAATAATAGTAATAGTAATAGTATAATAGTAGTGGTAGTAGTAGTAGTAGTAGTAGTAATAAAGAAGAAGAAAAAGAAAAAGAAAAGAAGTAATAATAATAATAATAAAGAAAAAGAAGGAGAAGAAGAAGAAGAAGATGAGAATTTTGAGATGGAATATTAATGTAACAATTAAACAATGATAATAACAAATGTCAAGGTTAGAGATTCCACTAATGGTATGTCAAACAAGTATAGTATAAACTCTTATTATTCAATTGGAAACCACACACAAAGGAGGTTCCAATCAGATTATAGATTGTTAACATGATTACATTAGTTATCTTATTTGATTAGTGCTAATACTTGTAAATGTTGTCAGACATTCATTATTATAACTTATGTTATCAACAAATCAAGTTCGTTTCATAGCTTAAGTGTCAATTATACCATACAATATGGGTTATGAGATTGCCAAGTATTTGTTGTATCAAGTGTTATACAACATAAATCTAAATTAGTCATTTAACAAGAAAAGTATTAAAGAGTGAACAAGATAACAAATACAAAACATGGTAGTATCAAACATTAATGTCTATATTAAGTTTACACTATACTTATTCTTACACCATTAGTGTAACCTTTTCATCTTGACATAATAAATTTAGCTAAACATAATGAAAGAAAGAAAAATAAATAAACAAAATAAAAATATAAATAAGATAAAAGTTAACTAAGTAAAGGAAATGAATTGAAAGGCATAAACTTGATATTAATGAAAGCAAAACTTAAGCATTACAAAAATACAAAGAGAGAAAGCAAGAGCATGATCTTGATCTAGAAACGAAGATACATAAATGCATGGTAAATGCCTCCTTTTATAGGCTAAAATTGGGAACTATTGATTTGATGACTAATTCATGAGTGGGTGGCCAACTCTTGACTTGATGAAAATCCTTATCTTCTCTTGTCTGAACAAACCGTCATTGATAACATCAAAACTGGAACCACTTGAAAACATGAAAGTTGTAGGAAATTATCTCAGCTTTCTAGAAAAAAAATAGAGGTCATTTGGACTTCTAGAACTCTAGATATGGGCCAAATACTGAACAGTGTTCGAGTTGTAAGACAGATTGAGACTTCTTTGTTGTTGCTATAATTTGGACTTGAAAATAGCCTTTTTAAATCTTGGGCTCCTATGAAAGTTGTAGGCCTATTTCTTACCTTTCCATCCATATAAAGTAGACCTAAATCCAAGATCTACAACTCTAGATATGACCCAATTACCGAACAATGTTCCAGTTTGGACTACACTAACATCTCTTTTCTAAGTTTGGCTATCTCTTTATCCTTTCGATTTCAGTTCTTAAACTCATCAATCAATGCTTTTATTTATGTAATAGGCCTGCATGTAAAATAAACATTTACCATAAATAAAAGGTATTTTATATTATTAGATATGTGATTATAAAACATGCTTTAGTTAAGGAGTTATTGATATTTCAAGTGCAAAATGATGATAGAAAATCTTGATAAAAATGCACTTTTAAGTACCAATCACCCCCCTAACAAGCTTATTACTAGTCCCTAGTAATCAAAACATTAAAATAGAAAAATAATTTGCAAATTCCACAAAGCAAGGTATTCATAATTCAACTTCCATTAATCTATCCAGATAAACAAACTCTCATTAAATTTATATATCTACTCTATACAACAAGTAAGCAAGTTTGGATAACAACTTGGGTAGGATTTACCCATTTGTTGTCAGAAATAGGATAAATAATTCCATTATCTAAAAGCTTAATGACTTCATTTTTCACTACTTCTTTCATATTAAGATTAAGCGTTCGTTGCATTTTCCTAGAGGGTTTAGCATTTTCCTTCAAATAAATTTTGTGTGTACAAATCAAAGAACTAATTCCTTTTATGTCAGCTATGGTCAATCCTAATGCATTTTTGTGCATTTTAAGAGTTTGAAATAACTTACCTTCTTGGTGTGCATTAAGTTTTGAAGAGATTATTACCAGAAAAGTTTCATTTTCTCCCAAAAATATGTATTTGAGATTGAATGGCAATGACTTCAAATCAGGTTTATAGGTGGTTGAACACTTGAAGGTATGGACTTCATTAATCGTGGTGGCAATTCCTCAATTTGTGGTCTCTAATTACTTGCCTTTAATTCTTCTTAAAAATAAATCATTTGTAAATCATCAGATTTATTAATCTCAATTTCACTAAAAGTGGTTTGAAATTGATTATGAATTAATTTTTCAGTAAAATCCACTTCCTGTAAATCATTATCATCTCCAGGTTGCTTGCAAATGTTAAAAATATTCATCTTTAATGTTATGTTTCCAAATGATAGCTTCATCAATCCATTCCTACAATTAATCAATGCATTAGAAATTGCAAGAAACGGACGCCCTAAAATAATAGGAAATGAATTACATGCTTCAACAAGTTGTGTGTCCAAGACAATAAAATCCTCAAGATAAATGAATTTATCGACTTGTACTAACACATCTTCAATTATTTCTTTAGGCACTTTTACAGATCTATTGGCAAGTAAAAGAGTTACAGAAGTTGGTTTTAACTCACCTAGATTGAGACTTTGAAAAACTAAATATTAAAGTAAATTCACACTAGCACCAAGATCAAGTAAGGCTCTTTCAATTTTTTGTTCTCCAATAAAGCAAGAAATTGTAGGACAACCAAGGTCTTTATATTTCAAAGCATTATTGTTCTGAAGAATAGCACTTACTTGTTCAGCTAAAAAGACTTTCTTTTTCACATTCAGTTTCCTCTTCACAGTGCATAGATCTTTCAAAAATTTAGCATAGGAAGAAACCTGTTTAATAGCATCCAACAAAGGTATATTGATTCTTACCTGTTTGAAAGTTTCAAAGATTTCAGAGTTGTGATTGACTTTCCTTTGTTTGATCATGGCTTGAGGAAATGGAAGTGCTGACGGAGAATTAATCAATGCATTTATATTTCAAAGCATTATTGTTCTGAAGAATGACACTTACTTGTTCGGCTAAAAAGACTTTCTTTTTTACATTTAGTTTCCTCTTCATAGTGCATAGATCTTTCAAAAATTTAGTATAAAACATGTTTAATAGCATCCAGCAAAGGTATATTGATCCTTACCTGTTTGAAAGTTTCAAAGATTTCAGAGTTGTGATTGACTTTCCTTTATTTGGTCATGGCATAAGGAAATAGAAGTGCTGGTGGGGAATCAATCTTTTCTTTGTAATTTTTAAATTCAACCCCTTCCTCACCCTCAGAAATTGACTCATCATCTTTCTCACAAGGTTTAAGAGTGGGTTTTTCAATAACCTTACCATTGCAAAGTGGAGTGACTGATTTGACTTGATCCATGTGTTGGCTTCTAGAACTACTTGTATTTGTATTGTATTGTCCCTTGAGATTTTGTTGTGGTTGAGATGAAAACTTACCTTTCTCTTGGAAACTCAAAGCAGATGTTAATTTTGCAAGAGTATCTTTAAAATCTATCATGTTTTGAGCAAGTTGAATATTAATTGTCTCTTGCTTTTTAATGAATGCATGCAATGTTTCCTCAAGATTTCTTCTAAGAGGTGGAGTATAAGGAGGTGCATATCTATAAGAATTTTAGAAATTATGGTGTGCTTGAAGTAGTGGTTGTGAAGCTTGTACATTGTTATTATCGCTTTTCCAACTGAAATTTGAGTGATTTCTCTAACCAAGGTTGTATATTTGCGAGTATGGGTTGTGGTTGGCCTTTTAGAAACTCATTAAAGCATGGTCTTGTTCATGGAGACATTCCTTAAAAGAAGGCAAGGTTGGACAATTATTCATTGAGTGTTCATTTGTTTCATATATTTGACACACAATGTTTTCAACAAATTTTAATTAACCACTTCTTTTCAATTCTAGTGCCTCGACTTTTCTAGCTAAAGATGCAAACTTGGTTTGAAGGTCATGATCTTCCCTAAGGTTGTATATTCCTCCACTAGATGTATGAGGTTGAGTTTTACTCGGGTGCCTCATAAGTACCCATGGTGTCCTAATTTTGAGCATTTTTAGCTAACAAGTCTAAGTATTCTATTGTTTCATTAGGGTCTTTATCTTCAAAAGTTCCATTGCACATCAATTCAACCATTTGCCTATGTCTAGGTGTTAACCCTCCATAAAAATGTGAAACCAATCTTTATGTTTCAAAACTATGATGAGGGCAAGTATTAAGTAAGTCTTGATACCTATCCCAATATTGGTAAAATATTTCTCCTGGTTTCTTAGTGAAAATGGTGATTTATCTTTTCAAAGAGTTTGTTTTGTGAAATGGGAAAAACTTCTTTAAGAATTGTTGTTGCATTTTATCCCAAGCACGAACGGATCCTCGTCTCAAATTTTGTAGCCATGTTGTAGCTTTATCTTTTAATGAAAAAGGAAAAAGCTTTAATTTGATAGTGTTCATGCTACAATTTGAGTCATTATAGGTGTTACAGACCTCCTCAAATTCCCTTAAATGCAAGTATGGATTTTCTAAATCTAAGCCATGAAATGAAGGTAAAAGTTGAATAGTGTTTGGCTTAAAATTAAAATGAGATGCATCAGGAGGAAAAACTATGCATGATGATGCATTTGTTCTTGTGGGATTCACGTGGTCTTTAAGTGTTCTAACACGGTTATTCTTATTATTCTCATTATGAAGTGATTGATTATTTTCTTTGGCCAAATTTTCTAAAAATGATGAGGATACCCTATAAAGTCTACCATTTAATGTATGTTACCACACTCTCATGCATATGTAGGAATAGAATAAAAGAAAAAAAAAACAAAATAAGAAGAAACAAGAGAAAAGAAACAAAGTTATATACAAAAAAAATAAAAAGAAAAAATAAAATAAATACTATAATTTGTACAAGAACTTACCTCCCCTGCAACGACGCCAAAAACTTGACACGACCAAAAGATTGATATCTTTTTCCAAGTGCAAGAGTATCGAAATAATAAATAAGTCGGTCAAATCGGGGTAAAACCACAGGGAGGTTAATTGTATAAATTATAGATAACAATAATGTATGTAACAACAACAATAATAACAATAATAATACTAAATACTAATACTACTAATAATAGTAATAATATGAATAATAATAATAGTAATAGTAGAATAATAGTAGTAGTAGTTGTTGTTGATTAGTACTTAAAAGTGTATTTTTTATCAAGGTTTTATATCATCATTTTGCACTTGAAGTATCAATAACTCCTAAACTAAAACATGTTTTATAATAATATATCTAATAATATAAGATACCTTTAATTTGTGGTAAATGTTCATTTTAAATGCAGGCCTATCACATAAATGAAAGGATTGATTGATGAATTTAAGAACTGAAATTGAAAGGACAAAAAGATGACCAAACTTAGAAAAGAGATGCTGGTTTAATCCAAACCAGAATACTGTTTGATAATTGGGTCATATCTGAAGCTGTAGATCTCAGAATTAGGTCTACTTTATATGGATGGAAAGGTAAGACATAGGTCTATAATTTTCATATGGAGCCCAAGATCAAGAAAAGGCCATTTTCAAGTCCAAATTGTAGCAACAACAAAGAAGTCAAAATCTGTCTTCCAGCCCGAGCACTGTTCAGTGTTTAGCCCATATATGCAATTCTAGAAGTCTAAATGAGCTGAATTTTTTACACAAGAAAGCTGAGACAATTGTCTACAACTTTCATGTTTCAAGCTGGCTCCAATTTTGAGATTATCAATGACGTTTTGGGCAGACAAGAGAAGATAAGGATTGTCACCAACTCAAAAGTTGGTCCCCCACTCATCAATTAGTCATCAAATCAATAGTTCCCAATTTTGGCCTATAAAAGGAGGCATTTGGTGATTTAAGTGTAAGGGTAATTAATTTGTGCGACCGCGACATCGCAACAATCATGCTTTTCCTTTCTCTCTTTGTATTTTTTGTAATATTTATGCTTTGCTTTCATTAATATCAAGTTTATGCCTTTCATTTCCTTTCATTTTCTTAGTTAACTTTTATCTTATTTATGTTCTTATTTTGTCTATTTATTTTTGTTTCTTTCATAATGTTTAGCTAAGTTTATCATGTCAAGGTGAAAAGGTTACACTAATGGTGTAAGAATAAGTATAATGTAAACTTAATATGGACTTTAATGTTTGATACTAACATGTTTTATATTTGTTATCTTGTTCACTCTTTAATACTTTGCTTGTTAAATGACTAATCTTGATTTATGTTGTATAACACTTGGTACAATAAATGCTTGGCATTTTCATAACCCATACTGTATGGTATAACCGACACCTGAGCTATGAAAGGAACTTCATTTGTTGTTAACATAAGTTATAATCATGAATGGTTGATGAGATTTACAAGTAGTAGCATTAATCGAATAAGATGACTAATGTAATCATGTTAACAATCTATAATCAGATTGGAACCTCCTTTGTGTGTGGTTTCCAATTGAATAATAAGAGTTTATACTATACTTGTTTGACATACCATTAGTGGATCCTTTAATCTTGACATTTGTTATTATCATTGTGTAATCCTTACATTAATATTCCATCTCAAAGTTCTCATCTTCATCTTCTTCTTCTTCTCCTCCTTCTTTATTATCATTATTATTATTATTAGTATTGTTGTTGTTGTTGTTGTTGTTGTTGTTATTACTATTATTACTGTTGTTGTATTATTGTTATCTGTAATTTGTACGATTCACCTCCCTATGGTTCGACCCCGGTCTTGTCGGGTTATTTATTACTTCGATACTCCTACACTTGGAAGAAGACATTAATCTTTTAGTCGTGTCAGTAGTAGTAGTAGTAGTAGAAGTAACAATAATAAAGAAGAAGAAGAAGAAGAAGTTGATGAGAACTTTGAGATGGAAGATTAACGTAAGGATTAAACAATGATAACAACAAATATCAAGGTTAGAGGATCCACTAATGATATGTCAAACAAGTATAATATAAACTCTTATTATTCAATTTGAAATCACAAACAAAGGAGATTCCAATCAGATTATAAATTATTAACATGATTACATAAGTTATCTTATTCGATTAGTACTAATACTTGTAAATGTTGTCAGGCATTCATGATTATAACTTATGTTAATAACAAATGAAGTTCCTTTCATAGCTCAGGTGTCGGTTATACCATACAGTATGGGTTATGAAAATGCCAAGTATTTGTTGTACCAAGTGTTATACAACATAAATTTATATAAGTCATTTAACAAGCAAATTATTAAAGAGTGAACAAGATAACAAATACAAAACATGTTTATATCAAACATTAAAGTCCATATTAAGTTTACACTATACTTATTCTTACACCATTACTGTAAGCTTTTCACATTGACATAATAAACTTAGCTAAGCATAATGAAAGAAAGAAAAATAAATAAACAAAATAAGAACATAAATAAGATAAAAGTTAACTATGTAAAGGAAAGGAAATGAAAGGCATAAACTTGATATTAATGAAAGCAATGCATAAACATTACAAAGAGAGAACGCAAAAGCATGATCTTGATCTGGAAACCAAGATGCCTAAATGCATGGCAAATGCCTCCTTTTATAGGCCAAAATTGGGAACTATTGATTTGATGACTAATTGATGAGAGGGTGGCCAACTCTTGACTTGGTGACAATCCTTATCTTCTCTTGTCTGCCCAAAACGTAATTGATAACGTCAAAATTGGAGTCATTTGAAACATGAAAGTTGTATACAATTGTCTCAGCTTTCTTGTGTAAACAATTCAGCTCATTTGGACTTTTAGAACTCCATATATGGCCAAAATACTGAACAGTGCTCGAGCTGGAGGACAGATTCAGGCTTCGTTGTTTTTGCTACAATTTGGACTTGAAAATGGCCTTTTCAGATCTTGGGCTCCATATAAAAGTTGTAGGCCTATGTCTTACCTTTCCATCCATATAAAGTAGACCTAAATCTGAGATCTATAGCTCCAGATATGACCCAATTACCGAATAGTGTTCCGATTTAGGACCTAAATCTGAGATATATAGCTCTAGATATGACCCAATTACCGAACAGTGTTCCGGTTTGGATTGCACCGACATCTCTTTTCTAAGTTTGGCCATCTCTTTATCCTTGCAATTTAAGTTCTTCAAGTCATCAATCAATCCTTTTATTTATGTGATAGGCCTCAATTTAAAATGAACATTTACCTTAAATTAAAGGTATCTTATATTATTAGATACGTTATTATAAAACATGCTTTAGTTAAGGAGTTATTGATACTTCAAGTGCAAAATGATGATATAAAACCATGATAAAAATGCACTTTTAAGTACTAATCATATAAAGGAAATGAAAAGCATGAACAAGAGATTAATGAAAGCAAAACTTAAGCATTACAATAATATAAAGAGAAAGAGCAAGAACATAATCTTGATATGGAAAACAAGATGCCCAAATGAATGGCAAATGCCTCCTTTTATAGGCTAAAATTCGGAACTATTCATGTGGTAATTGATAATTGATGTAGTGGTCAACTATTGATTAGTGGACTTGGTGGAGAGCATCACTCCAGCACTTTGGATGACTGAATTGACATTAATGCAATCAGAATTTGGCAAAGTGTTCTGCATGAAAGTTGTTGGACATTGTCTTTTCCTTCCAGGCACCAAATTTCAGATCATTTGGATCACTACAGCTCGAGATATGTCTAAACTACTAAGTGATGCTACTGGTGGACATGGTTAGCACTCATGCTCTTATGTGGATGAACTCTCATTTCTACCATCCGAATTTGAGCTAGTTCGCTTCATAAAAGTTGTCGGAAATTGTCTTTTCCTTCCACCCACCAAATTTGAGATCATTTGGACTTCTAGAACTCCAGTTATGAGTAAAACTTTGAGTAGTGTTTGGGCTGGATTATAAGACAGATTCGGACTTCTCTTTTGTGGCCAAACTTTGAATTTGAAAATGGAAAATTTGGGTCTTTCCATGCCCATGAAAGTTATAGGCCTATTTGTTATCTTTCCAGCCATATAAATTAATATGAAATCCAAGATTTATAGCTCTAGATATGATCCGATGACTGAACAGTGTTTGAATTTGAAGTTAATCGGCATCTCCTTCATAAGCTTAGCCTTTTCTTTGTCCTTTCACTTCCAATAGTTAATCACAACAATCAATCCTTTGAATTATAAGAATACCTGCATTTAAAATGAGCATTTATCATAAATTAAAGGTATCTTATATTATGAGACTTGTTATTACAAAACATGTTCTAATTAAGGAGTTATTGATACTTCAAGTGCAAAATGATGATATAAAACCTTGATAAAAATGCACTTTTAAATACTAATCACACTCCCCAATCAGCTTATTACTAGTCTTTAGTAATCAAAGCGTTAAAATAGAAAAACAATTTGCAAGTTCCCCAAAGCAAGGTATTCATCATTTAACTTCCATTACTCTATCCAAGTAAACAAACTCTCATTAAATTTATATATATATGCTTCATATTGTTGAAACAAGATATTAATAAACCTTCTTTTTTTGATGTGCTCAATGTAAGAAAACATAGATGATGGGGCTTTTATTAGAAGAAAACAATATTATGTTCTAATGTTTAAGGTTAACGTCCTTGGGTTGGGATTATTATTTTTTTCTCTTTTTTTTTTTAATTTTTTTTTATATACATTTATCTTAAAACACAATGCATTTGTAACCTATATAATGAGCTTTCGGCTAATGACTCCCAGACTAGTTGGTCTAGGTGTTGAGACACCCCTTCGAGCTTAATAACTCAGGTTGCAGAAATTGATACGTAGATAGTGCAATGTTTGATTCCCTTAAGCTTTTCTCCTCAACCTATGTAACAAGCGTTGGGCCAATAGCTCCCAAATTAGTTGACTTTAGGATATTAGGTGTTAAAACACCCCTTCGGGCTTAATAACTCAGGTTAGGGAGGCTACGAAACCAAACGTATCTATATTTTTATTTATTTTTTAATTACATTTATAATTATTATTTTTTCTTCTTTTTTTTTTAAAGCAAATTATATACTATCCCTTTCCTTTAGTTGTTACCTTTAACAAAAGAACATAAATAATGTAATAATCCAATATGTAACCCATAATCATATGTTAAAGTGTGTGTGTGAAAATGAAGGTTTAAAAATACTTGTTTTAATGAGTATATGAGCAGAAGTAATAAATAATAATGCGAGAGTTTGTAAACCTGAATATTTCAAGAAGTATTATAATAGACCTTGTTAAGAATGTTTACTAGGATGCGTCTCAAGAGTCACTTTAACAAAAGAACTCCTTGACTCTACCATCATAGTAACAATGGTTTTGCAAATAGAAAGCACAAGTAGTAATTTTATTTTTTTAAAAAATATCAACTACTACCCCTTCCCCCCAACCAAAACGAAATATTGTCCTTAATGTTATAAGGTAGAAAGATAGAGGGTAGAAGATATCACTTGAAACAATGAACACTGACAAACTTGAAATACACTTAAACAAATATGAGAAATAACAAAACAAAATAATAAAACACAAGGTTTCACAGATGAAGGCTCAAATCCAATCTAAGCTTTTTACGACTGTCCTTAGTTGACCAATTTATGCAACTCATGGAGGGATCAATTATAGGAGTGAAAGATTGTAGTTGGTAAATCAATTGTTCAGCAGTGGCAGCAAAGATTATGATTTGTCATGCTGAAGACGTTAGAAATTCCTGTTCCACAACATGATCAAGAAAAGACAACAACTTATCATAATAACCATTAACATTTAACAAACCGATGGGTTTATGGTGAATGTGAAGTTGGGCCCAAGAGGAAATATGAAAGATCTCTTCCAATGTGCCCAGACCACCTGGCAAGGCAATGAAAGCATCAACATGTTTAAACATTGTATTCATTTGATTAGACATTGTGGAGACCTGTAGTTCCTCTCTAATTGTTGTTCCAATAATATCACCATGTGCTAAAGCTTTGGGGACAACCCCTAAAATGTGACTACCTCCTAAAAATACAGCTATTGACACACTCCCCATTAACCTAAGGCTGCCTCCTCCATACACCAAATGAATCTTTCTTGCAGCTAATACCTGACCAAGATGATTTGCTGATTCTAAAAACTCTTTTTCTTTCCCAAGATTAGATCCACTAAAAACACAAATATTTCGTATTTGATGACTTGAGGAACTTGTCATTTCTACACACTTTGATATCTGTGAAATGTGTGGGCTAAGTAGAAATGAAGGGAATAAAGAGAAGAATTTATAGATGAGAAAGTGAAAATGCAATCATATCACCTATATGTAGGCCAGCTGAAGTCTCTCTCTCTCTCTTTTATTATTATTATTATTATTATTTAAAAAAAATGTATGTGCAAATAGTTAACATGTGTATGTATAAGTAGTTGTGATTGTGGCTCACATCTTCCCTTGGTTTTATGTCCAAGAACGGCTTAAACGCCCTCTATGGGTCGGGGATAGGCTTCCCATTTAGTTTTCTTAAAAACTGGCAAACAAGGTCTTTTTTAGTCAGATTCCCAAGACTGTGTCGAGCATGTTCTTTATGGAATTGTGGCCATAAATCATAAATTGCACGATGCACATCTCCACTAGGGTGCGTCTCAAGAGTCAATAGAAGATTATCTAAAGACTCTTTACTCAGGCCATCCTTAATGAACTGTATTTTATCTTCACGATTTACAAATACCATTCCTAAAGAACAACATTTTGTATTACAAGTCCATCTGGCACATCTGTGAAAGACTTGCAGTCGTTTTGCACGACGTTTCTTTGCAAAAGTGCTACTTGTTCCAAGCATGTATGAAATGAAAGAATTTGAGGACTCACTTGATAATCGGACCTTTGCTTTAATTAACCAGCGAATATCTTCAGGAATTCCATGGTTCATTAACAATCGCATTATTACACATCTAGCATAATAAATTTTTGTAATCGCATTCTGAGGCAGAGCAGGAAAATACTTTTTCAATTTTTCAAGAGTGGTGTCGATTTTCAAAGGAGAAGAGATGTAACGAAGGGAGAAAGAGCAAAGAATTGAACAAATATATACACAGATATCAATTATTATAGGAAACTAAAAGAACCGACTGAAGTTATGGAGTACCGTTATCCGCCATTTGACCGGGGTGGAAAAAAAAACACTAGCAAAATAAAGGTCACACCAAAAGAAAACACAAAATCAATGTGAGAGAGAAGAAAACAAATATCAATCTTTATATAAAGGATCACCCAATTCAATAGAGTTATTTTCAATTGAAAAGTTGTCAAAGTAAGCTTTCAAACGATGTCCATTTACCTTGAAAACATTACCATTCTTTGGATTCTCGATATCACAGGCCCCATATGGATACACATGTTTCATAATAAAAGGACCGCTCCATCTTGATCTTAGTTTTCTAGGAAATAAATGGAGTCGAGAATTATAAAGCAAGACTTTTTGACCAACATCGAATGTTTTTCTCAGTATTTTCTTGTCATGAAACTCTTTGATTCTTACTTTATGAATTCTTGAATTTTCATATGCATCATTTCTTATTTCCTCATGCTCATTTATTTGTAATTTTCGCAACTGACTAGCATCATCAAGAATTGAATTGAAAGCTTTAATAGCCCAATACACTTTATGTTCAAGTTCCACAGGCAAGTGACAAGGTTTTCCATAAACTAGTCTATAAGGTGACATACCTAATGATGTTTTATAAGCTATTTGATAAGCCTAAAGTGCATCATTAAGTCTTAAAGACCAGTCTTTCCTATTAGGATTCAGTGTTTTCTCCAAGATCTGTTTGATCTCCCTATTAGCAAGTTCTACTTATCCACTTGTTTGGGGGTGATAAGGGGTGGCAACTTTGTGTGTGATTCCATATTTCCTCATTAAAGACTCAAATAACTTGTTGTAGAAATGTGTTCCACTATCACTTATCATGGCTCGAGGGATTCCAAATCAACTTAAAATATTTTCTTTCAAAAACTTTATCACTATTTTATGATCATTGTTTCGACTTGAAATTGCCTCTATCCATTTTGAAACATAATCTACTGCGACTAATATGTACAAGAAACCAAATGATGGAGGGAATGGACCCATGAAATCTATACCCCAACAATCAAAGATCTCTATGACAAGAATAGGATTTAAAGGCATCATGTGACGTTTTGAAATAGATCCCAACTTTTGACAACTTTCATAAGTCTTATAGAATGCATGTGAGTCCTTGAACATGGTGGGCTAGTAAAATCCACTTTGTAAGATTTTTGCAGTTGTCTTTCTTGATGAGAAATGACCCCCACATGCCTCAGAATGACAAAATTTAATGACACTACTTACCTCATTGTCAGGAATGCATCTTCAAAATATTTGATCAGGACAATATTTGAATAAATAAGGGTCATACTAATAAAAGTTCTTCACTTCGTTCAAGAACTTTCTTTTGTCTTGGGTATTCCAATGAGTTGGCAAATGTCCTAAAACAAGAAAATTAACAATATTAGCAAACCAAGGTATTGTAGAGACAGAAAATAAGGATTCATCAGGAAAGTAGTCATCGATTGGTGTGATGTCAGATCTCGAATCTGTTGTCAATCTTGACAAATGATCCGCAACAACATTTTCGATGCCTTTCTTGTCTTTGATTGTGATATCAAATTCTTAAAGTAACAAAATCCATTGTACTAGTCTAGCCTTAGAATCCTTTTTTGAAAGAAGATATTTCAAAGCTGCATGATCACTAAAAACAACAACAGGTGAGCCGATAAGATAAGACCTAAATTTTTCACATGCAAATACTACTACAAGTAATTCTTTTTCAGTAGTGGTGTAATTCATTTGAGTACTATTTAAAGTTTTACTTGCATAGTAAATCACATAAGGTTTCTTATCTTTTCTTTGTCCCAAAACAACACCCACGACATAATCACTAGCATCACACATTATTTCAAAAGATATTGACCAATCAGGAGGCTGAATGACAGGAATAGAAGTAAGCAAGTTTTTAAACTTAACAAAGGCTTTTTCACATTGTTTCAAAAACATTTTTCTTTGTTAGAAGGTTACACAATGGCTTAGATATTATACTAAAATCTTTGATAAACCTTCTATAAAAACCAGCATGTCCCAAGAATGATCTAACATCTTTAAGAGATTTTGGTGTTGGCAAGTTTGCAATTAACTCAATTTTAGATTTGTCAACCTCAATTCCTTTTGATGAAACAATGTGACCAAGTACAATGCCGTTTGTTACCATAAAATGACATTTTTCCCAATTCAGCACAAGATTCTTCTCTTCACACCTGGTTAAAACCTTTCCTAAATTAGTCAAACAATCATCAAATGAATCGCCAAAAACAGAAAAATCATCCATGAAAATCTCAAGAAAATGTTCAACCATATCGCTAAATATACTAAGCATGCATCTTTGAAATGTGGCTGGTGCATTACATAATCCAAAAGGCATCCTTCGATATGCAAAAGTACCAAATGGACATGTGAAAGTAGTCTTTTCTTGATCTTCCAATGCAATTTCAATTTGGTTGTAACCCGAATAGCCATCTAGGAAACAATAAAATTCATGACCTGCAACTCTTTCTAGGATTTGATCCATGAAAGGTAAAGGAAAATGATCTTTTCTAGTCATTGAATTAAGTTTCCTATAGTCAATGCACATGCGCCAACCAGTAACAGTTCTAGTGGGAATTAACTCATTGTTCTCATTTGTTATCACAGTGACTCCAGACTTCTTAGGTACAACTTGGGTAGGACTTACCCATTTGCTGTCAGAAATAGGATAAATGATTTCATTATCTAGAAGCTTAATGACTTCATTTTTCACTACTTCTTTCATATTAGGATTTAGCCTTCGTTGCATTTCTCTAGAGGGTTTAGCATTTTCCTCTAAATAAATTCTGTGTGTACAAATCAAAGGACTAATTCCTTTTATATCAGCTATGGTCCATCGGAATCAGTCTTTTCTTTGCAATGTTCAACTTCAACCCCTTCCTTACCCTTGAAGATTAACTCATCATCTTTCTCACAAGGTTCAAGAGTGGGTTTTTCAATAACCTTACCACTACGAAGAGTGATGACTGATTTGACTTGATCCATGTGATGGCTTACGGAACTACTTGCATTTGCATTGTATTGCCCCTTGGGATTTTGCTGTGGTTGAGATGGAAACTTACCTTTCTCTTGAAAACTGAGAGTAGATGTGAATTTTGCAAGAGCATCTTTTATATCTGCCATGGTTTGAGCATTTTGAGTGTTGATTGTCTCCTACTTTTCAATGAATGCATGCAATGTTTCCTCCAGATTTCTTCTAGGAGGTGGAGCATAAGGAGGTGCATATCCATGAGAATTTTGAAAATTATGGTTTGCTTGAAACGGTGGCTGTGAAGTTTGTGCATTATTGTTACCACTCTTCCAACTGAAATTTGGGTGATTTCTCTAACCAGGGTTGTATCTTTGCGAGTATGGGTTATGATTGGGCCTTTGAAAATTGTTTAAAGCATGGGCTTGTTCATGGAGACATTCCTTAAAAGAAGACAAAGTTGGACAGTCATTGGTTGAATTTCATTGGTTTCACAGATTTGACACACAATGTCTTGAACAAATTTTAATTGACCAATCTTTTTTAATTCTAGTGCCTCAACTTTTCTAGCTAAAGATACAAATTTGGCTTGGAGATCATGATTTTCCCTAAGGTTGTACATACCTCCACTAGATGTATGAGATTGAGTCTTACCTGGTGCTTCATAAGTTCCTGTAGTGTCCCAATTTTGAGCATTTTCAGCTAGCAAGTTGATTGTGCATCAAAAGTGTCATTAAGTCTCTTATTTTACATATGTATTTATTGTTTTTATTTGTTTTTTTTTATAATAATTGATGTGTTTTTTTAGTAATGAAGTTTATTTTAATGTTTCGATAGGTTTTTGAAGCTTAAATGAATTAATTCAGGAAATTCAATGTCGGAATTCAGAACAAAGAATTGAAGAGACATTTAGTTGAAGATTGAAGCAAATCTTGGTTCAAATAAATGCTCCAATTTGTCCCAAAAATCAATTCTATTCCAATTCTAGAAAAGAATATCATATGATCTATTTCAAGCCCAAACATGCCTTATGTTGTGTGCAAACTTCAACCATTAAACACTCAAGGTTTCAATGTCAATCTTAGCCCAAATAATAGGTATATTTGTATACTTATTTGATGCTTAAATTCAGCTCCAAATCAGCCCCAAATCAACCTTCAAATCAGCCCAAAAACAATCCATGATCGTACATGTCCACACAACAACAATTGATTTATTTTGGGTAATCCATTGATCCAAGAAGGCAAGCACATGGATGGAAAGCTGGAGGGGATATTTTTACATTATTTTGGGTTAAAAAGAAGAAAGAGATAGCTCATAAATGAGGAAGAAAAACGTGCACCAAAGTGGTTGCAAAGCTGTCCTGATTTGATTTTTCAGAACACCTTTCGGTGTTTTGCCCATGACTTTTGACTCCGATGTCCAAATGAGCGGTTCTTTAATGATCTGGAAAGGTGACAGAATTTCCTATAAATATGTCTCTAATAGACATCTCGAGCAAAGGCTTCTAAGAGGGTCAAATTGTTGTCCAAAGTTAGAGTCAGATTTGTCTCTGAATTTTTTCTGAAATTGTGTTGTGTTTTTCTTTATAGATTTCAGTTCTTTAGTTTGTAAAACTTATTATTTGAGTTTGATTCAAGTTATTTCATGTTTATTGAAGTGTTCTTATATATAATCATGGTTGGCTAAACTCTTTCTTGGATCCAAATCAAGGATAATGGTGATTGAGGTGAGTTCTTTAGGTTATGAATGAATCTTAATGTTTATCTTCTCATTTTCTTCATGAATGATTTATTATTGCAAAGAAATTTTAGAAATCATTTAGGTAATGTTATAATCTTGAATTTTTATGCACAAACTTTAGTTTTGGTATAGAGATTGCTTGATTCAATGTCTTACTTAATATGAAAGTACTTATTCATTCTTAAGCAATAATCAATCTTCATCTTTCTAAACTTCATTGTAATATCTTCCAATCTAATATCACCATCGTTGATATTAGGTTGAGTTATCTTATATATGTTGAAGAAATCACCAATACATCACCATTAAAATTGATTTGGACCAAGACTTACTTTTTCTTGTCATTTAAAATCTATTTACACTTTTTCATCTTTGAAAACAAATCCATAAATTATTTTCAACCAAGTTATTGTTAATTTAATTTCTCTTGAGTTTTTTTTGTTACCTAGCTTAATTTACAGATCTAGCTCTTTGTGGATATGACCTCGATCTTACCGAGTTAATTGCTACATCGCACACTCGTGCACTTGTGAGTTAAAACAAGCCGATCATAAAAAGCGATCAAACAATTTTGGCACCGTTGCCGGGGACCTAGCAAGTAAAGGTAACAAATTTAGATTTGATTATTGGAAAACTAAAAAAAATCATATAAAAAAAATCAATTGGCTGGTTTTACCACCTCAAAAAAAAATTGAAAAAAAAAATCAAGTGGCTGGTTTTACCACCTAAAAAAAAACATTTGACCCTAACGTTTCGGATATTGGACTGTGGACTAGACTATTAATTGTTGGATTTTGGTTGGTTCAACCATTTTTCTTTTATTGTCTATTCTTATTAGTTTCTAATATTTTTCTTGTTTATTTTATTTTATTTTGTTGATATTGTTTTTATTTATTGTCTAAAGTGCTTGGTCGGTATTACCGCCTCTTGTTTATTTCAGTTTATTTTGTTGTTTTGTTATGATTATTTTTCTTATAGTTATTGCTTGAAGTGCTTGGCCGGTATTACCGCCTCTTTATTCTTACTTGTTGTAATTATCTTTTAATGTTTATTATTGTTAATATTGCTTATTAGTTGAAGTGTGAATTTTCTAATTTGTTGTATTTTTATTTTTGAGCTCTTACTTTTATTTGCAATCTTCTTTTTCCTTTTTCCTTTCTTTTCATATTCATATAATTGTTATATTATTATTATTTTTTCATCATGGCTAATGTTGAAGATATAAAGGGTGAAGGGAGTGTTCAAGGTAATGGACCTCCACAATTCAATGATCAACCTAATTTTCGAACTCTTAGAGAGTATCTTCACCCAACTAGACAAAGTACACCTTCGTGTATTATCTTGCCTCTAAACCAACAAGCTTTCAATTTGAAACCAGGCATGATCCAACTTCTTCTCACATATCATGGTATGGATTCTGAAAATCCATATATACACATTAAGGACTTTGAAGAGGTATGTAATACTTTTATTGATAGAACATGCACTGAAGAAACTATTCGGCTGAAATTATTCCCATTCTCTCTAAAGGATAAAGCCAAGCTTTGGCTAAACTCCCTACGTCCTAGGTCTATAGGTACATGGAGAGAAATGCAAGCTAAATTTTTGAAAAAATACTTCCCCACTCATAGGACAGTAGCCTTACAACGTCAAATGATGAATTTTTCTTGTAGTCCAAATGAGTCATTTCACCAAGCTTGGGAAAGGTTCAAAGACTTGTTAAATGCATGCCCCCACCATGGTTTTGAGATGTGGAGGTTAGTGAGTTTCTTCTATGACTCTCTTACCACAGATTTTAAAAAGCTAGTGTCAACCATGTGTAATGGTGAGTTTTATGACAAAGAACCAAGTGAGGCCTTTGATTTTTTTGCTCAATTGCCTGAAAACACAAAGCAATGAGAGACTTCTCTCCCAGTTCATGTTGAGTCTAGAAACACAATTTCTCATTCAAGCGGGAAGTTTCAATTGAAAGAGACTGATGACCTCAATGCTAGATTAGCCTTATTGGCTAGGAAAGTAGAGTCTCTTGAGATTAAAAAAGTGCATGTCATGAGTGAACAACAAGAGGAAAGTTGTGTTGTTTGTGAGAGCAAATGGCATAGAACAACTGAGTGTCCTACCATTCTAACCTTCAAGGAAGTGCTATATGGCCAAACTTCTGATTCAAGTAATGTTAGAAAGCCATTTCCAAACCAACTAGGCAATCCCTACTTTGAGACCTATAATCCTGGATGGAGGAACCACCCAAATTTTGGATGGAGAAATGAGGGCTCTTCAATACCTCGAACATTTCAACCTCCACCCCAAACATTTCATGCTCCCACACATAACACATACCAACCACCTCATAAGAGATCCTTAGAGGATACTCTTCAACAATTCATGCAAACGCAAGGAGGAATCAACAACCAAGCTTACAAATTCCAAGACCAGACCAATAGGACCTTAGATGACATTCGAAGTCAACTAACTAAGTTGACTCAATCACTAAGCATTCAAGAGAAGGGAAAAATCCCAGCTCAACCAATGCCCAATCCTAGAGGTCAGGTACACATGAGTGAATCCTCACCTAGTGAACCTTCAAACCATGAACAAGTCTAAGCCATCACTACCCTTAGAAGTGGAAAGATTATTGACAAAGGTATAGGTTTTAGGATTCCTAAAGGTATTGTGGAGGAGAAATCTAGGGAAAGTGAAGAGGGAATCAAAACACAAGTGACAAATGAGAGTTTGAGTGATAAAGAAGGCAAGCTAAATGAGAAAGAGATGAGTGAGAAAGGAGATGATTCAAGAAAAATTGAAGTCAAAGTGAGTGATTTAGAATTTGTTCCTAGAGCACCATATCCACAAAGGTTAGGGAAACCTAAACAAGATCTTATGAACTCAGAAATCTATGAATTGTTCAAACAAGTGAAAGTCAATATTCCACTCCTTGATGCAATTAAACAAGTTCCATCTTATGCAAAGTTTCTTAAGGATTTATGCACAGTCAAAAGGAGATTGAATGTGAAAGAAAGAGCCTTTCTGACTGAACATGCTAGTGCCATCATATAGTTTAAGACCCCTCCCAAAAATAAAGATCCTGGTTGTCCTACCATTTCAAGCATTATTGGAAGTCATAAGATAGATCAAGCTTTGTTGGATTTAGGAGCAAGTGTGAATTTAATACCCTACACTGTTTACGAACAATTAGGTTTAGGAGAAATCAAGCCTACTCGAATCACCCTTCAATTAGCAGATAGGTCAATCAAGATTCCCAGGGGTATCGTTGAGGATGTGTTGGTCCAAGTAGATAAATTCTACTTTCCTGTTGATTTTGTAGTGTTAGACACCGCACCAATTCAAGGTTCTAATGGTCCCATCCCAGTCATCTTAGGGAGACCTTTCCTAGCTACATCCAATGCCTTAATTAACTGTAGGAATGGGGTGATGAAATTGTCTTTTGGGAATATGACTATGGAGATGAACATATTTAATGTCTCCAAACAAATTGGGGAACATGAGGACATTAGAGAGGTAGATTTGATCCAAATAGTTTGTCAATAACACTTTGAGAGAGTGTGGATCAAGGATCCATTGGAGAGAACTTTAATTCATAATGAAAGATTTTGTTCTTTGGAATGTGTTGATGAGGAAGTAAGAGAACTCGAGACTTATCTAGATCCAATGCCTATTATATCAATAGGTCAATAGACCCCATCGTTTGAGCCTTTGATTTCACCCCATGTGAAAGTTGAAGCATCTCTTGTCCAGCCTTATAAACCAGAAAGGAAGCCTTTACCGAGTGATCTTAAGTATGCATTTATAGGGGAAGATGAATCATATCCTATTGTGATCTCATCAAAACTTAGCATAGAGCAAGAACAAAAACTTTTGAGAGTGGTGAGAAAACACAAGAAAGCAATTGGGTGGAAAATTACTGACTTGAAAGGAATTAACCCTCTTTTATGTACACATAGAATCTATCTTGAAGAAGAGGCTAAATCTGTGAGGCAAATGCAAAGACGATTGAACCCAAACATGAAGGAAGTAGTGAGAGGTGAAGTGCTTAAGCTACTTGATGCAGGTATCATTTACCCTATTGCAAACTCAAAATGGGTTAGTCCAACCCAAGTTGTCCCTAAAAAATCTGGAGTCACGGTAGTGAAAAATGAAAATAATGAGCTGGTACCAACTAGAATCCAAACTGGATGGCGTATGTGCATTGATTATCGTAAATTGAACATGGTGACTAGGAAGGACCATTTCCCGCTTCCATTTTTAGACCAAGTGCTTGAAAGAGTAGCTGGAAGAGCTTTCTATTGTTTTCTTGATGGATGTGGTTACAATCAAATTGAGATTTCTTTAGAAAATCAAGAAAAAACCATTTTCACTTGTCCTTTTGGTACCTATGCTTATAGAAGAATGCCTTTTGGTTTGTGTAATGCACCAGCCACTTTTCAAAGGTGTATGATGAGTATCTTTAGTGACATGGTGGAAAATTTTTTGGAAGTTTTCATGGATGATTTTTCAGTTTATGGGGATTCTTATGAGTTGTGTCTAATGCATTTAGAAAAAGTTCTTGAAAGGTGTGAAGAGAGCAATCTTGTACTCAATTGGGAGAAGTGTCATTTTATGGTGACACATGACATTGTCTTAGGTCACATTATCTCTTCAAAAGGAATAGAGGTAGATAAGTCAAAAGTGGAAATCATTCAAAAATTACCTACCCCTAGGACTGTGAAAGATGTGAGATCCTTTTTAGGACATGCTGGTTTTTATCGAAGATTCATTCATTCTTTTAGTACCATTGCCAAACCATTGTGTAACTTGTTGTCACAAGATGTCTAATTTGATTGGACATCAAAATGTCAAGAAGCTTTTGAAAAGCTTAAAAGGTTGTTGACAACTGCACCAATCATGCAAGCTCCTGATTGGTCTTTACCATTTGAACTGATGTGTGATGCTAGTGATTTTGCAGTTGGGGCTGTTTTAGGGCAAAGAAAAGACAAGAAACCTCATGTCATATATTATGCTAGCAAGACTTTGAATGATGCTCAATTGAATTATACTACAACTGAAAAAGAACTCTTAGCTGTGGTCTTTGCATTAGACAAGTTTAGGTCTTATTTGGTTGGATCTCTTGTTATTGTTTTCACTGATCATGCAGCATTGAAATATTTTCTCACAAAACAAGATGCCAAACCACATTTGATTCGATGGATCCTCCTACTCCAAGAGTTTAACCTTGAAATTCGAGATAAAAAGGGAGTAGAGAATGTAGTGGCTGATCATTTGTCTCATCTTTCAAGCTATGAGACCATAATTGATGAATCTCCAATAAATGAACTCTTTGCTGATGAAAATTTATTTTGTGCAGGTACTGTCTCCTACATTGGTTCTCCATGGTATGCTGACATAGCAAATTACCTAGCCACAAGTCAAATTCCTTCTCATTGGTCTAAACTTGACAAACAAAAATTCTTGCGCAATGTGCACACCTTTTTTTGGGATGACATCTACCTATTTAAATATTGTCCTGACAAAATTATTAGGCGGTGCATCCCTGATCATGAAATTCCAAGTGTCATTAATTTTTGTCATGCATTAACCTGTGGTGGGCATTTCTCTTCCAAGAAAACCATTGCCAAAATCTCGCAGTGTGGTTTTTATTGGCCCACCATGTTTAAAGATGTTCATGCCTTCTGTGTTGCATATGACCGATGCCAACGACTAGGTAGCCTCACTACGTGTAACATGATGCCCCTTAACCTCATCCTTGTTTTGGAAATATTTGATTGTTGGGGGATTGATTTCATGGGACCTTTTCTAAGTTCATTTGGTTAGCAATTCATCCTTGTAGCTATTGATTATGTCTCTAAATGGGTGGAGGCCATTGCATCTCGAACCAATGACCATCGAGTTGTGGTCAAATTCTTGAAAGAAATATTTTCTCTCATTTTGGCATGCCCCGGGCTATGATTAGTGATGGGGGAGCACTTTTTTGTAACAAGCCCCTTGGGATTTTGATGAGAAAATATGGTGTAATTCACAAGGTCAGTACCCCCTATCACCCACAGACTAGTGGCCAAGTTGAGTTGGCAAATAGGGAGATCAAGAACATTTTAGAGAAAACAGTCAATCCAAACCGTAAAGATTGGTCCCTACGACTAGTTGATGCTTTGTGGGCATATCGCACTGCTTATAAGACCTCTTTAGGAATGTCTCCTTATAGGCTAGTTTATGGAAAGCCTTGTGATCTCCCTGTTGAGAATGAGCGCCGTGCATATTGGGCCATTCGGTAATTCAATGACAATGAAAATGAGGTTGGCAAAAATAGAAAGCTTCAATTGGATGAATTAGAGGAGCTGAGAAATGATGCATTTGAAAATGCAAAAATTTCAAAACATAAGATGAAAACTTTGCATGATAAACATATTCTTAGAAAATCCTTTCATATTGGTCAAAAGGTTCTCTTGTATAATTCATGATTACATCTCTTTCCTGGGAAGTTGAGGACAAAATGGATTGGTCCATTTGTGATTAAATCCATCTCTGAGCATGGTGCATTTGAGGTAGAAAATCCCAAGAATGGAAATATTTTCAAAGTAAATGGTCATCGATTGAAACCTTATCTTGAAAACGTTGTGGCTGAAGTTGAGACATTGGATCTTGAAGATCCAATACCATTGTAGTATCAGAAGTAATGAGTTTTTATTTTTATTTTTATATTTTTTCATTTTTATTTTTTTTCTTCTTTCTTCCATCTCTTATATTTTCTTATTCATGCATTCAGGACAATGCATTATTTTAAGTTGGGGGGTGTGAGGTTCTTTATTTTCAAAAAAAAAAAACAACAATGTTTTCTTTTAGTTGTGATATGCAGGTTAAAAAAAAATCAAGTAAGAAGTCAGCTCATGCCCAATTCAATCAGACATTCATCCTTGAAAACAGAAGGGGAGTAACAATTTTCTAATCTTTGTACTTTTCTTCTCTTTCTCTTTTACATTGAGGATAATGTAAAACTTAATTTTAGATATTTCATTATGTTGAATGCTTGAGATAACCATGCTTGTTAAAAAAAAAAAACTTGCATTCTTATGTGAATAAGACTTGTTTAGGATCATCATTACATTTTTGGATTCATTATTATGTTGAACATTGCGTGCTTTAATTTGGGATAGATAATATCTTATAAAGCAAGATATAGCATACTTGTTTTTTTAAGATTACTGAAGTACATCTTTCCTTGTAAAAGTTGTGTGAGTTGTGTGATTATGCATGAAAGATGAGTATGATGCTTTACTTGTGATTATCCCTTTTGGTCCAGTCCTAAACAAGGTTTAAGTAAATAGAGTAATAATTATTACACAAATAAATAAATAAATGTGTACAAAATTCTATCTACTCCAATATTTTGAGTTGCTCAGTAACTAGGGGTATTCATCACAAATATTTATCTTTACGTCAAAAGGCAGCTTAAAATATGAGTATGCAAAGCACTTTAAGTTTGTGACTTTGTGAGTAACCGGGTGCATTCATCACAAATGTTTGTATTCGCGTCAAAAGGGAAGTGACTACTTAAAGACAAAGAATAAATCATATCTTCAAAAAAAAAAACAATGAAAAAAAGAAGAAAAAAAAATATATAGATATTTCTCTAGTTTGCTACCTTGTTTGTGTTGGTGAGAAGGGAACATTACAAGTTGAGTTTTCATATGAATCAATTATGTTGGTTGCACGATAAATATGACTGAATTTGGAAATTTTGTATGGATGTTTGATTTAGAGAATGTGAGTATGCTTATTTTTCTTTATTTGCTATTGTGTACACTAAGTTAAAGATACCAATGTTTGCATGATAGGTCCTTCAAGTGTGATGAATCGAGCCTAATTATGGTTGTTATTATTATTATTTTTATTTTAAAGGTTTTATGTTTTGTTTTGCTTGAGGACTAGCAAAATCTAAGTTGGGGGGTGTGATTGTGCATCAAAAGTGTCATTAAGTCTCTTATTTTACATATGTATTTATTGTTTTTATTTGGTTGTTTTTATAATAATTGATGTGTTTTTTAGTAATGAAGTTTGTTTTAATGTTTCGATAGGTTTTTGGAGCTTAAATGAATTAATTCACAAAATTCAACGTCGGAATTCAGAACAAAGAATTGAAGAGACATTTAGTTGAAGATTGAAGCAAATCTTGGTTCAAATAAGTGCTCCAAATTTGTCCCAAAAATCAATTCTATTCCAATTCTAGAAAAGAATATCATATGATTTATTTCAAGCCCAAACTTGCCTTATGTTGTGTGCAAACTTCAACCATTAAACACTCAAGGTTTCAATGTCAATCTTAGCCCAAATAATAAGTACATTTGTATACTTATTTGATGCTCAAATTCAGCCCAAAAATCAGCCCCAAATCAGCCCTAAATCAACCCCAAATCAACCCAAACACAATCCATGATCTTACATGTCCACACAACAAATAACAATTGATTTATTTTGGGCAATCCATTGATCCAAGAAGGCAAGCACATGGATGGAAAGCTGGAGGGGATATTTTAACATTATTTTGGGTCAAAAAGAAGAAGGAGACACCTCATAAATGAGGAAGAAAAACGTGCACCAAAGTAGTTGTAAAGCTGTCTTGATTTGATTTTTCAGAACACCTTTCGGTGTTTTGCCCATAACTTTTGACTCAGGTGTCCAAATGAGCTGTTCTTTAATGATCTGGAAAGGTGACAGAATTGCCTATAAATATGTCTCTAATAGACTTCTCCAAAAAAAGCTTCTAAGAGGGTCGAATTGCTGTCCAAAGTTAGAGTCAGATTTGTGTCCGAATTTTTTCTGAAATTGTATTGTGTTCTTCTTTATAGATTTCGGTTCTTTAGTTTGTAAAACTTATTTTTTCAGTTGGATTCAAGTTCTTTCATGTTTATTGAAGTGTTCTTATATATAATCATGGTTGGCTAAACTCTTTCTTGGATCCAAATCAAGGATAATGGTGATTGAGGTGAGTTCTTTAGGATATGAATGAATCTTAATGTTTATCTTCTTATTTTCTTCATGAATGATTTATTATTGTAAAGAAATTTTAGAAATCATTTAGGTAATGTTATAATCTTGAATTTTTATGCACAAACTTTAGTTTTGGTATAGAGATTGCTTGATTCAATGTCTTACTTAATATGAAAGTACTTGTTCATTCTTAAGCAATAATCAATCTTCATCTTTCTAATCTTCATTGTAATATCTTCTGATCTAATATCACCATCATTGATATTAGGTTGAGTTATCTTATATATGTTGAAGAAATCACCAATACATCACCATTAAAATTGATTTGGACCAAGACTTACTTTTCTTGTCATTTAAAATCTATTTACATTTTTTTTTTATCTTTAAAAACAAATCCATCAATTATTTTCAACCAAGTTATTGTTAATTTAATTTCTCTTGAGTTTTTTTTTGTTACTTAGCTTAATTTCCAGATCTAGCTCTCTGTGGATATGACCTCGATCTTACCGAGTTAATTGCTACATCGCACACTCGTGCACTTGCGAGTTAAAACAAGCCGATCATAAAAAGCGGTCAAGCAATTTTGGCGCCGTTGCCGGGGAGCTAGCAAGCAAAGGTAACAAATTTAGATTTGATTATTGGAAAACTAAAAAAAAATCATATAAAAAAAATCAATGGGCTGGTTTTACCGCCTAAAAAAAAAAAATTACC
>NW_011501592.1:34501-37936 GCF_000495115.2 Populus euphratica
GCTGAATACTACGAAGGATCAAGTATTTGATGTACCAATTGTTATACAACACAAATCTAGATTAACCATTTAACAAGTAAGGTATTAAGAATTAATAAGATAAAAATGATAAGACATGTTAATAGCAAGTTGTTTAGGATATAAGCATTGAAGTCCATATTGAGTTTATATTTACTTATCCTAACACCATTAGTGAAACCTTTTCACCTTGACATAATTAACTTAGCTACACATTATGAAGGAGAAAAACTTAAAGAAACAATATAAGAACATAAACATGATGTAAGTTAACTAAGTATAGTAAAGGAAATGAAAAGCATAAACAAGAGATTAATGAAAACAAATCTTAAGCATTACAACAATATAAAGAGAAAGAGCAAGAACATGATCTTGATATGGAAAACAAGATGCCTAAATGAATGGCAAATGCCTCCTTTTATAGGCTAAAATTCGGAACTATTCATGTGGAAATTGATAATTGAATGTAGTGGCCAACTATTGATTAGTGGACTTGGTGGACAGCATCACTCCAGCACTTTGGATGGATGAATTGACATTGATGCAATCAGAATTTGGCAAACTGTTCTTCATGAAAGCTGTTGAAAATTGTCTTTTCCTTCCACCCACCAAAGTTTAGATCATTTAGATCACTAGAGCTCGAGATATGTCTAAAATACTGAGTAGTGCTGCTGGTGGACGTGGTGGATAACACTCATGCTCTTGTGTGGATGAAATCTCATTTCTAGCATCCGAATTTGAGCTGGTTCTATTCATGAAAGTTGTTGGAAATTGTCTTTTCCTTCCACCCATCAAATTGCAGATCATTTGGACTTCTAGAACTCCATTTATGGATAAAACTTTGAGTAGTGTTCGAGATGGATTGCAAGACAGATTCAGACTTCTCTTTTGTGGCCAAACTTTGAATTTGAAAATGGCAAATTTGGGTCTTTCCTTCCAATAGTTAATCACAACAATCAATCCTTTGAATTGTGAGAATACCTACATTTAAAATGAGCATTTACCATTAATTAAAGGTATTTTATATTATCAAACTTGTTATTACAAAACATGTTCTAGTTAAGGAGTTATTGATACTTCAAGTGCAAAATGATGATATAAAGCCTTGATAAAAATGCACTTTTAAGTACTAATCAATGGTTGAACACTGAATAGTGTCTAAGATGTAGGATAGATTCGGACTTCTACGTTATTGCTAAGATTTGGATTTTCAAACAGTAGAATTGAGTCTTTTCTTCACATGAAAGTTTTAGGCCTATATCTTAGCTTCTCATCTATATAAAGCAGACCTAAATCCAAATTCTACAACTCCAATTATGATCCAATTACTAAATAGTGTTCAAGTTTAAACTGAACCAGCATCTCTTTTATATGTTTTACCCTCTCTTTTTCCTTTCAATTTCAGTACTTTAACTCATCAATCAATCCTTTTATTTATGTGATAGACCTGTATTTAAGATGAGTATTTACCATAAATTAAAGGTATCTTATGGTATCAGACTTGTTATTATAAAACATGTTTTAGTTAAGGAGTTATTGATACTTCAAGTGCAAAATGATGATATAAAGCTTGATAAAAATGCACTTTTAAATACTAATCACACCCCTCAATCAGCTTATTACTAGTCAATAAAATTCCTCCTTACTCAACCATTTTAGTAACAACTGTTTTGCAAATGGTTTATAAAATAGAGAACACAATTAGTTTTTTTTTAATATCAACTGTTACCCTTTCCCCACAACTAAAATGAGATATTGTCCTTAATGTCTTAAGGTAGAAATATAGAGAGTAGAAGACATCACCTGAAACACTGAATATTGATAAACCTGAAACACACTTAAACAAATATAAGAAATAACAAAACAAAATAATATACTATTAAGAAAACCAAAAGACAAGGATTCACAAATGATGGCTCAAATCGTATTTGTGATTGTGGCTCATATCTTCCTTTAGTTTTACATCTAAGAATGGCTTAAATGCCCTCTATTGGTCGGGGATAAGCTTTATATCCAGTTTTCTTAAAAACTGATAGACAAGGTCTTTTTTAGTCAGATTGCCAAGACTAAGTCAATTATTTTCTTTATGAAAATGGGGCCATAAATCATGAATTGCACGATCCACATCTCCACTAGGATGCGTCTCAAGAGTTAATAGAAGATTATCTAAGGACTCCTTACTCAGGTTATCCTTAATGAATTATATTTTATCTTCATGGTTTATAGATATCTTTCCTAAAGAATGACATTGTGCATTACAAGTCCATCTAGCACATCAATGACAAACTTTCAGCATTTTGCACGACGTTTCTTTGCAAAAATAATTTTACTTGTCTCAAGCATATATGAAATAAAAGAATTGGAAAACTCACTTGATAATTGGACATTTGCTTTAATTAGCCAGTAAATCTCTTCAGGAATTCCATGGTTCATTAACAATCTCAATCTTGTACACCTAGCTTGATAATTTTTGAAGAGTGATATCCATTTTTTAAGATGAGAAGTGGAAAAGAGATGCAAAGAAAAAAAGAAGGAAGAAGGAATTAAACAAATGTATACATAGATATCAGTTATTATAGAAAACTTAAAGAACTGACTTAAGAGTCACGGAATACTGTTATATTCCATTTAACCGGGGTGACAGAGATTAGCAAACCAAGTGTCACACATAAAAAAAAACATAAAAACAATATGAGAAAAATAAAATAATCAACCTTTATTTACAAAATCATTCAAACCAATGAATTCATTTTCACTAGGAAAATTATCGAAGTATACTTTCAAACGATGTCCATTTACCTTAAAAACATTATCATTCTTTGGATTCTTAGTATCAAAGGCCCCATAAGGATACACATGTTTCTCAATAAATAGATCACTCCATCTTGATAATTTTCTGATAATTTTCACAAGTTTTGTAGAATGCATGCATGTCTTTAAACATGGTAGGTCAACAAAATCCATATTGTAAGATTTTTGCAAATGAGAAATGATGCCCACATATCTTAAAATGATAAAATTTAATGACACTACTCACCTCATTGTTAGGAATGCATCTTTGAAATAATTGATTAGAATAATATTTCAATAAGAAAGGGTTATTGATTAGTACTTAAAAGTGCATTTTTATCATGGTTTTATATCATCATTTTGCACTTGAAGTATCAATAACTCCTTAACTAAAATATGTTTTATAAGAATGTATCTAATAATATAAGATACCTATAATTTATGATAAATGTCTATTTTTAATGCAGGCCTATCACATAAATGAAAGGATTGATTGATGACTTTAAGAACATAAATTGCAAGGATAAAGAGATGGCCAAACTTAGAAAAGAGATGTCGGTGCAATTCAAACCGGAACACTGTTCGGTAATTGGGTCATATCTGGAGCTACAGATCTCAGATTTAGGT